>NC_088868.1:2182906-2225010 GCF_032884065.1 Artemia franciscana
GGTTCGAATCCTAGTGTACCCAATTATTTAGTTTGGGACGGGGGTCAGTGGCGTGACTCTGTAAGCTCAACCAGAGTCGACCCAGCTCTAAATGGGTACCTGCTGAAAGCTGAGGAAAGGTAAACAGGAAGGGTGTGCGAAAGCACAAGATTGTTGGCCCCCAACCGTGTTGACCCATTGCACTTCCTGGCTGAAGGGCCAAGAAACGAAGATCGACGCCACCGGTAGGGACTGCTAAGTTTAATGCCGTACTCTTTTTCCTTACCTTTTTAAACCTGTTTCGTTGGGGCAGATTTTTTGTTTTGAGTAAAGCACTAGTCTCTCAGAATTCCTCTAGCATTCAAAAATAGCGATAGGAAGTTTATTTGATCTAGTTCTTATATATCGCGGCTCTGAGGTTAGGTAATATGCTACTGAAGATTACAAACATGATTTCTGAAAAATGGGAAGTACCCAGTGATTTCAGGAAAACCTTAGTTAAGCCATTCTACTTTGGTTTAATTAAGGTAAACTTTTAATTAAGTAATCAAACAGTTCGTTGGTAACGAACTGTAGTAAGGAGCGACCCGGCTCAATAGTAACCAAAACTCTAAAAAAGGGAATTTTGATACCAATACCTACATCAAAAGAATCGCATTTTAATGCTGATTTTAAATATATAAGTTTCATCAAGTTTAGTTTTACGCATCAAAAGTTACGAGCCTGAGAAAATTTGCGTTATTTTAGAAAATAGGGGGAAACGCCCCCTAGAAGTCATAGAATCTTAACGAAAATCACACCATCAGATTCAAAGTATTAGAGAACCCTACTGTAGAAGTTTCAAGCTCCTATCTACAAAAATGTGGAATTTTGTATTTTTTGCCAGAAGGCAGATCACGGATGCGTGTTTATTTGTTTTTTGTTTTTGTTTTTTTTCCCAGGGGTGATCGTATCGACCCAGTTGTCCTATAATGTTGCAAGAGGGCTCATTCTAACGGAAATGAAAAGTTCTAGTGCCCTTTTTAAGTGACCAAAAAAATTGGAGGGCACCTAGGCCCCCTCCCACGCTAATTATTTTACCAAAGTCAACGGATCCAAATTCTGAGATAGCCATTTTATTCAACGTAGTCGAAAAACCTTATAACTATGTCTTTGGGGACGACTTACTCCCCCACAGTCCCCATGGGAGGGGCAACAAGTTACAAACTTTGACCAATGCTTACATATAGTAATGGTTATTGGGAAGTGTACAGGCGTTTTCAGGAGGATTTTTTTGGTTGGGTGAGGGGTTGAGAAGAGGGGGATATGCTGGGGGAACTTCCCATCGATAATTTGTCATGGGGGAAGAAAATCTCCATGAAGGGAGCGCAGGATTTACTAGCATTATTTAAAAACACAATGAAAAAATAAATATGAAAAAGTTCTTTCAGCTGGAAGTAAGGAACAGCATTAAAACTTAAAACAAACAGAAATTATTACCCATTTGAGGGGCTCACCTCCTCCTAATACCTCGCTCTTTACGTTAAAGTATTTTTAGTAATTTCAACTATTTATTCTACGGCTTTTGTGATTCTGGGGTCATTCTTAATGAATTGGGACAAAATTTAAGCTTTAGTGTAAAGAGCGAGGATCTGACAAGGGGGCGAACCCTCTCATATATGTAATAAAAATATGAGAATACAAAAGTTCTTTACGTAAGCTAATTTATAAGTTACGTAAATCTTTTACTAATAAAAATATTCGTAAAAAATTAAAAGTTCTAGTTGCCTTTTTAATTAACCAAAAAATCGGAGGGCAACTAGGCTTCCTCCCCCGCTCTTTTTTCTCAAAATCATTCGATCAAAATTATGAGAAAGCCATTTAGCCAAAAAAAAAAAAATGCAAATTTCGTTTTGATTATTCCTCTGCGGAGAGCCAAAATCAAAACATGCATTGATTCAAAAACGTTCAGAAATTAAATAAAAAAAAAACAAGTTTTTTTAACTTAAAGTAAGGAGCGACATTAAAACTTAAAACGAACAGAAATTACTTCGTATATGAAAGAGGCTGCTTCCTCATCAACGCCCCGCTCTTTACGCTAAAGTTTTTTACTGTTTTAAAAAGAAGAATTGAGAGACAGAGTCAAACTTTAGCGTAAAGAGCGGGGCGTTGATGAGGAAGCAGCCTCTTTCATATACGAAGTAATTTCTGTTCGTTTTAAGTTTTAATGTCGCTCCTTACTTTCAGTTAAAAAAACTTGTTTTTTTTTATTTAATAACAGTGAAAGGGTTGAGCTACCCTTTCAACGTTATTCAGGAACTGTCTTTCTATTTTAGTTTTGTGTTTTGTTTTAAGGTTTGGTTTTTGTATTTTTATCAGTTTTATTCTGCACTGAGAACGGTTAACCGGAGGTCTTGACCGAAATATTTGCATAATTTGTCAGTTTTTTCATTGGCTGTTTATTGTCCTCGTTTTCTTCCTCTCTTCGCAATTTTAAGTTTTATCGTGATTAGCCAGTGTGGTCTTAAAAATTATTTATGAACATTTGCTAGATGTTTTCTAGAGAAATTGCCTATGGATTGTTCTATGGAATGGGTGATTGACCGTATTTCAAACAGTAGGCTATACGAAAAGCGTGGTTCAATCCTGCTTTCTAGGGCTATAAAGAGGGGAGGTTAAGATGGCAGGGGTTTGTTTTGCAGATGAAGGATGACTGATTGCCGAAGATTGTCATTTTGGGTCAATCTACTATGGCTAAATGAAAAGCAGGTCGTCCACGGTTGGGGTGGGATGATGTCATAAAGAAAGATTTAAAGGAAATAGGAACTTCCTTGAAGGTGTAAAGAGGGAAGCTTTAAATAAACTGAGATGACGGAGGAGTATGTGTGGCTGTGTTGGCCTCAGGCAAGTTTGTGCTGCGGTGAGTCGTTAGCAGTAGTAGCAATAGTAGTTTTGTGGATATATGTTGTAGCTACTGAGAAGCAGTTATTATTTTTTGTTTCTAGTTTCAACTTAGCTCTTAAGTTTCATTAGAAAAACTTTACTTCTTTCTAAAATTTAGTCTCCCTTAAGTGCGTAAGTCTAAGTTCCTGTAAGTACGTAAGTCGTTTAGGTGCGTAAGTCTGTAAGTCCCAGCTCATTCCCTTTAAATTACTCTCCGAAATAAAAGAACTGTTATTAAAGGGTGGGAGAATTAAGGATAATGCATTGAGCTTGATTCGTGACCCCAGCAATAGCATCCATAAGTATTTGGTTCTGACAATTACCTTTTTACCAGAAAAACAGTGAAAAATAGTCTGGGAATAGATTAAAGAAGCTCTTCTAGCTGGGAGAACAATTGGGTTGAGTGGGGAGGAAAGGTAACTGTAACTCATATTTTGAAAAGTGTTCTTTTTTTTTAATTTTGATTGACAACAGAATCAAAAGAAATTGCCCCAAACTTAGATTTTGGAAATACCTTTCTATTACATCAATGAAAAAACTTTAAATGAATGCAACCCCCCCCCCCTCTTCCTCAGCAAATATCCAGGGAAGTATACCAACTTTTAACCACCTCTTCTACCATATTTTCATCAAAGTGATAATTTAGTCGTAAAGTGCATGTAAAAAACTATTTCCCAAGAATCAAAAAAATTCCCCGACTCGTATATTAGTCTTGAAAATGCAGGTAAAAAAATATTTGAAGAATAGAACAAAATATACACGAGTTAATTTGCTTCATTTTCTTAATTTTTTGTATACCCCTCCCGACGAACAAAAATACTGGATACAGCCATGCCCCCTCTACTTTCGTTTGTTAACACCCCTGCTTTCTGGGGTATTTTCTGCTGAAAAGAGCATGGGAATGATACAACAAGGGACTTTAAACATTGGTTTGTTAGGGATTAAAAATCCCTAGTGCATCTCAGGGTGCAGATCTAACTATCAAAACTAGAAAGAAAATCAGGTCAATCATATTTTTAATTTATTAAAATTTTATGGTAGATTTTTATTTGGATCCACCAATAGATTTTCTGGATGTTGATTTGCTCCTTTTTCTAAAGCTTTTTTTATTTTGAGCAAATTAGTATAGCTTAGCATTCTGAATATAGGTCAGGTAAAAAAATAAAATGCAAAAATCTGATTCTGCAGGTCAAAATATTCTTTACTTCTTAGAAAGTAATTGTATTTTAGACCTATACGAATGAACTAAATAAAATGAACGAAACCAGAACTAAACTAATCCGAAGGAGTCTCCCCTCCTTATTCCCTTTCTATTAAGGAAGAGAGATTACTAAAGCCATACAGCTAAGAATATTATTAGAATTAATTAATATTTAATTAATTAATAATAATTGTTATTATTACTATTGAATTAATTATTAGAACATAATTAGAATTATTATTATTAGAATTTTAATTAGAATTTTTTTTAATAATTTATTATTAATTATTATTAGAATTATTATTAGAAGAAAAATTACCAGAATTAGAATTATCATTAGAAGTAATACTCCGTTTACTATAGAAAATAAGCAATCATTTATTTATTACTTAATTGGGCTCTGTTGACATATTTCGTCCCCGCCTGTATTATGGAAGTTGTCTCAATTATACCGTCTTTAATAACAGTAATCATGGTAACAATAATTATAATAATAAATATTGTAATAAACACAGTAATGACAATAACTTATTATAATAGCTAAAATTTCTTATTATATTAGCTAAAATTATGTAGCGACATGTCTACATTTAGCTGGGAGACGGGGGTAGGGGGGATTCACCTCTAAGAAAACTCTGAGAGTCTATGACTAAGTGCTGCCTCTGACTAAGTGAATATTTTTTCCAATGCAAGTTCTCTTTACGTATTCCGGAGCTTTAATAGTACCAGCCACGAGGCGCATTAAACTATCAAACAGTTCGTGGTAACGAACTGTAGTAAGGAGCGACCCGGCTCAATAGTAAACGAAACTCTAAAAAACGGAATTTCGATACTAAAAGATATATCAAAAGAATCGGATTTTTATGCTGATTTTAAATATATAAGTTTCATCAAATTCAGTCTTTGTCATCAAAAGTTACGAGCCTGAGAAAATTTGCCTTATTTTGGAAAATAGGGGGTAAAACCCCCTAAAAGTCATAGGATCTTAACGAAAATTACACCATCGCATTCAGCGTATCAGAGAACCCTATAGAAATAATTCCAAGGTCCAATCTAAAAAAATGTGGAATTTCGTATTTTTTGCCAGAAGACAAATCACGGGTGCGTGTTTATTTGTTTTTTTGTTTTGTTTTTTTTCCCAGGGGTCATCGTATCGACCAAGTGGTCCTAGAGTGTTGCAAGAGGACTCATTCTAACGGAAATAAAAAGTTCTAGTGCCCTTTTTAAGTGACCAAAAAAATTGGAGGGCACCTAGGCCCCCTCCCACGCTCATTTTCTTCCCAAAGTCAACGGATCAAAATTTTGAGATAGCCATTTTGTTTCGCATAGTCGAAAACCATAATAACTATGCCTTTGGGGATGACTTACCCCCCACAGTCCCTGGGGGAGGGGCTGCAAGTTACAAACTTTGACCAATGTTTACATACAGTAATGGTTACTGGGAAGTGTACTGATGTTATCAGGGGGATTTTTTTGGTTTGGGTGTGGGGTTCAGGGGAGGGGGCTATATGGGAGGATCTTTCCTTGGAGGAGTATTTCATGGGGGAAGAGAAATTCAATGAAAAGGGCGCAGGACTTTCTAGCATTACTATAAAAAAAACAATGAAAATATAAACATGAAAAAGTTTTTTCAATTGAAAGTAAGAAGAAGCATTAAAACTTAAAACGAACATAGATTATTACGCATATGAAGGGTTCTAAAAATGCTTTAGCATAAAGAGCGAGGTATTTAGGGGGAGATAAATACTTCGCTCTTTATGCTAAAATTTTTTTAAATAATTTCAACTATTTATTCTACGGCCTTTCTGATTCAGGGGTCATTCTTAAAGAATTGGGATAAAATGTAACGTAAGTTATGTACGTTTGTTACGTAAGTTAATTCTTAAGTTACGTTTTTCTTACTAATAAAAACGTTCGTTAAAAATTAAAAGATCTAGTTGCCTTTTTGAGTAACCGAAAAATTGGAAGGCAACTAGACCTCCTTCCCCACCCCTTATTTCTCAAAATCGTCTGATCAAAACTAACAGAAAGCCATTTAGCCAAAAAAAGAATTAATATGCAAATTTCATTTTAGTAATTTATGCACGGAGAGCCAAAATCAGACATGCATTAATTCAAAAACTTTCAGAAATTAAATAAAAAAACAAGTTTTTTTAAATGAAAGTAAGGAGCGACATTAAAACTTAAAACGAACAGAAATTACTCCGTATATGAAAGGGGCTTTTCCCCCTTGACACCCCGCTCCTTGCGCTAAAGTTTGATTCTTTCTCGCAACTCTACTTTTTAAAACAATAAAAAACTTTAGCGTAAAGAGCGGGGTGTCGAGGAGGAAAAGCCCCTTTCATATACGGAGTAATTTCTGTTCGTTTTAAGTTTTAATGTCGCTCCTTACTTTCATTTAAAAAAACTTGTTTTTTTTTATTTAATTCATAAAGGACATGTTGGTATTTCAACAGGTCTGAAGAAAAGTTTGCCTCGTATTTCCGGGAACAATTTATAGAAAAAATTTATGTTTTCTAAATGCCAAACAGTGTTCATTCAAAATGACTGTTATGCACGAAGAATTCGCTCTTATAAAAAGCATTTCCGTAGCATACATTAATTCCTATATACTCTTTATTCAACCTTTTTTACGAATGCTTAGGGTAGGGTATTTGAATCATTAGTATATTTGAATCATTTTTAAATAACAATCATTTTTAGTCTCTTTACGCATTAGTTGGAGTATGGGGAACTGACAAAATACAAGATTTAAGTACTTAAATTGGCTTAATAAGGATTGAAAATCCCTAGTGCATCTCATGGTTCAGAGTCACCACTGAAAAAAAGTTCTGAGAAAAAGTTTGTTCTGAAAGTTCTGAAAAAGAAGTCTGAAAAAAGTCTCGGGTATCCAGAAACAATTCATAGAAAAATTGATGTTTTCTAAATGCCAAACAGTGTTCATTCAAAAAGGCTGTCATGCACGAAGAATTCGCTCTTATAAAAAGAATTAGCTCTTATTCAATCTTTTTTGTGATTGCTTAGGGTTAGTATTTTAATCATTTTCAAATAACAATCTTTTTCAGTCTCTTTACGTGTTAGTTGGAGCACGGGAACTGATAAAAAACGAGGTTTTAGTACTTAACGAGATTTTAGTACATTGGCTTGATAAGGATTAAAAATCCCTAGTGCAGCTCACGGTTCAAAACTAGCCTTAAAAATTAGAAATAAAATCAAGCCATTCATATTTTTAATTTATTAGAATTGTAAGGTAAATTTTTATTCGGATTCATCAATAAATTTTCTTGATTTAGGTAGGCTCTTGTTTAAGCACTTTTGTTTATTATGAACAGTGTAGTTTATCATAGTATGCAGAACACATGCCGGGTAAAAAAGGGCAAAAATCTGATTTTTATGTCGAAATATTTTTTACTTTTTAGAAAATAATTATATTTTAGAACTAAACGAATATTTTAGGCAATAGAAAATCTCTTGTCACTTTCCAGTGTTGTTGGACTACCTACCTAACAAATAATTTCTCCGCTCCTAATCGCCTTTCTGTTACATTAATTTAATAAACTTTTTCCACAAAAAAAGTTTCTCAAGGAAGAGAAGCTAAGAATGAAAAAATTAAGTCAAATTCTTCCAAGCGTAAAACTGCAACAAGTCACTTCATAAATGAATGAAATTCAAAAAGAACAGAAAGTACAATTTATCGCCAAGTCAAACTCAAAATGAGCAACAGTTAACTTGAGTAGGGCTGTCAAAAATGGCCGTGGATTGTCAGTTTAATTGACATATACTAATATCTATTCATTAAAAGTTTTGATAATTTGTTTTTTATGAACGTAAGAAAAGCGAAAACTTTTCGAACGTATTTTGTTTTCAAACGTATTGTGTGGGCATAATGTGTTGCGATTTAGTTCCATACAGCTTCTATATATCCCAAATTTATTACATTTCTGCGATAAGAAATGACCATCTCAAAATTTGTACCAGATGCATTTCAGGGAAGTACGAGGTTTTGGGGGATGTCCACCCTTTGATCACTTTCAATCTTCTACAGAACACTTTGATCTACAATCACCCTTTCTATATAAACCTTACATGCCCCAAGGGTAAAATTACAACCCTCGCCCTGAGGGCTCTGGAGGGGCTGTCATCCTCAAAGACAGAATTTCCCGACCTTTCAATTAAGTTAAACAAAATGGATATCTCAAAATTTTGATTTGATGTGTCTGGAGAAATGGTGGGTGTTTGAGGAGGTTACTTGCCCTCCAGTCACTTCCGACTACTAAAAAGGGCTCTAGCTTCTTCAATTTACAATCGAATACGCTCTTTTCAAAGTCTCTACCACAACAAATGTCCATCTCAAAATTTCTATGATTTTGGGAAAATACAAGGTGTGGGCGGGGAGGGGTATCCACCCTCCGATCACTCTGAATCTTATTAAGGGCAAAAGAACTTTTGATTACTAATCCATTGAACCCCCCTCCGAAGTTTGTACGATTACTCTTTCTAATTATATAGCTTATATGCTCCCAGGCATAACTTGTAACTCTTGCCCTAAGGGCTGTAAGGGGAGATTGTCATCTTAGAAGACATCAATTCTTGACCTTTCAATTACGTTGAACAAATGGCTATCTAAAAATTTTGATTGAAGGTATTTGGGAAAATGATGGGCGGGGGAGGGAGCTAGGTGTCCTAAATCACTTTCGACTATTAAAAAGGGCACTAGCCCTTTCAGTTTTCAATCGAATGAGCCTTTTTGCGAAGTTTGTACGACAAGAAACGGCCATCTCAAAACTTCTATCAGATATATTTAGGAAAAATACGAGGTGTGAGGGGGGGGGGGTATCCACCCTTCCATCCCTTGAAATCTCAAAAAGGGCACTAAAACTTAAAATTAGAGATCCAATAAGCCCTCTCCGACGTTTATGATATAACCTTATATACCCCCCGGATATAATAGAACCCTTGTCCTAAGGGCTTTAGGGAGGATGTCATCCCCAAATACATAATTTTCGGATTTTCAACTATATTGAACAAAATGGATATCTAAATATTTTGATTAGATGTGTTTGGGGAATCTTGAAGTTTCTATGACACCAAATAGCCATCTCAAAATTTCAATAAGATATATTTTCTGAAAATACGAGATGCGGGGGAGGGGTCCACTCTATAATCACTCTGAATCTCAAAAAGCGCACTAAAACCTCTTATTTGCAATTTAATAAGCCCCTTCCGAAGTTTATACGATCACTCTTTCAATATAAACCTTATATCCTCCTAAGGTATAACTTACAACCCTTACCCTAAGGGGTCTGCGCGGGGGGGGGGGGGGTATCCTAAGAGGCATAGTTTCCGGACCTCAACTACGTTGAGAAAAAGACTATCCCAAAATTTTGATTGGATACGTTTGGAGAAACGGTCGGCGTGGAAGGGGTGTTAGTGGCCCTCCAATCACTTTCGACTTTTAAAAAAGCACATGCCATTCTAATTTCTAATCAAATCAGCCCCTTTTGAAGTTTCTACGACATTTCCTTCGATTCGAAGTATCCTGGCTTAAAAGAAAAATGAGGCCAACAAGCTACGCACGTTCCTTCTCCATCCCAATCTATTCGAAGTCTCCCTTTTTACACCCTCCCAGGAAGGTCCCATTTCCTTTAAGTATTTCTTTGTGACATTCTCCCACTCCAAACGCAGATGACCTGCTTTCCGTTTAGCTTGATTTTCGACGATTGGGCGAACAAACAATCTTTGGCAATCTGTCATCCATTATCCGCACAACATGTCCTACCCATCTTAAACTTTCTTTCATTATAGTCCTAGAAAACGGTATTGAACCAAATTTTCCTATAACCTACTGTTTCAAATACGGTCTGTCAACCGGGTAACCAGGACAATTGGTAGGCAATTTCTCTGAAAAGCATCTAGTAAAAGTTCACCCGCTTGTCGGAGTGCCCATGCTTCAGAGCCATACTCGACCACCATCATCAGTTTAGCTTCTAATATTCCAATCTTGGTTTGCAGACTTATCATCCTACCCTTCCATATTTTTTTTTAATTGTACACAAAAATACCCTGAGCATTGGCTATTCTACTTTTAACATCTTCACTGCTGACTCTAGCTTTACTGTTAATACTACCATGGTAAGTGAAGCTGCCCAACTTATCAATCTGTTCGTTACCCATGTAACATTTTCATCTTCACTTATTTCTAGCCTTTATGACAAAGTTTTCATAATATTAATTTCCGAACCTATTATACCACCATGAACTTGCAAAATCTGTAAGAGTTCATTCATTTTTCTCACACTTTCATGCTTAAATCATCAGCATAATCCAAGTCCAGGAATGTTTTTCCTCCTCATTTGATTCCGTGGTCTCCCGTTGCTTTTCCTGTGTTCCTTAAGACAAAGTCCATCAAAATGATCTATATAAAGGGGGACAGAACACAACCCTGCTTAACTCCAGATTAAATACGAAACCAGCTAACCTAACTTCCTACTTTAACCGTAGCAGTATTATTCTCGTACATAGCACTAATCACTTTAATGTATTGGTTTGGTATACCCTTCAAGAATACGACCTTATAGCTTTGAGAGAAGAGATATTTTGATATTTGATATTTGAGAGATATTAATTTTGCTAAAAATTCTTCTATCAACAGTCTCAAACGCTAGCTAATAATCTACAAAAGGAAGGACCAAAGTTGTTTGACAACTCAGGCCCTTCTAGATTACTAACATAAGAGTGAAAGTTTGTTCGACACATCCTCTACTTTTTCTAAAACTGCACTGTTCTTCTCTTAAAACTTTGTCTATATTAACTCTCAGTCTAAACAATATCATATTACTAAGTAATTTGGTACTTCCAGAGACCAGAATAATTCCTTGATAGTTACCACACTCACTCTTATCACTTTTTTTAAACAGTGGTTTAATTAAGGTTTTCCTAAAATCGTTAGGTACTTCCCCTTTTCAAAAATAAAATCATTATCCTCAGTAACTTGACCTCTGAGTTCTAACCTCAGAGCCACCATACTTAAGAAACTCATTTGCCACACTATCAAACAGTTCGTGGTAACGAATCAAACAGTTTGTGGTAACGAACTGTAGTAAGGAGCGACCCGGCTCAATAGTAACTAAAACTAAAAAAGTTGAATTTTGATATCAATAGCTACATCAAAAGAATTGTATTTTAATGCTGATTTTAAATATATAAGTTTAATCAAGTTTAGTCTTATCCATCAAAAGTTACGAGCCTGAGAAAATTTGCCTTATTTAAGAAAATAGGAGGAAACACCCCTTAAAAGTCGTAGAATCTTAACGAAAATGATACCATCAGATTCAGCGTATCAGAGAACTCTTCTGTAGAAGTTTCAAGCTCCTATCTGCAAAAATGTGGAATTTCGTATTTATTGCCAGAAGACAAATCACGGGTGCGTGTTTATTTGTTCGTTCTTTTTCGTTTTTTTTTTTCTTTTTTCTTTTTCCCAGGGGTCATCGTATCGACTAAGTGGTCCTAGAATGTCGCAAGAGGGCTCATTCTAACGGAAATTAAAAGTTCTAGTGCCCTTTTTAAGTGACCAAAAAAATTTGAGGGCATCTAGGCCCCCTCCCACGCTCATTTTTTCCCAAAGTCAACGAATCAAATTTTGATTCGTTGTTCAACATAGTCAAAAACCATTTTGTTCAACATAGTCAAAAACCATAATAACTATGTCTTTGGAGATGACTCACTCCCCCACAATCCCTGGGGGAGGGGCTGCAAGTTACAAACTTTGACCAGTGTTTACATATAGTAATGGTTATTGGGAAGTGTACAGACGTTTTCAGGGGGATTTTATTTTGTTTGGGGGTGGGGTTGAGGATAGGGGGCTCTGTCGAAGGATCTTTCCTTGGAGGAATCTGTCATGGGGGGAGAAAAATTCAATGAAAAGGGCGCAGGTTTTCTAGCATTACTATAAGAAAACAATGAAAAATAATTATGAAAACGTTTTTCAAATGAAAGGAAGGGGTAGCATTGAAACTTAAAACGAACAGAGATTATTACGCAAATGAGGGGTTCCAAAAATACTTTAGCATAAAGAGCGAGGTATTTAGGAGGAAATAAATACCTCGCTCTTTATGCTAAAGTATTTTTAGTAATTTAAAGTATTTATTCTACGGCCTTTCTGATTCAGGGTTCATTATTAAAGAATTGGGACAAAACTTACGATTTAGTGTAAAGAGCGAGGTATTAACGAGGGTACAAACCCCCTCGTATACATAAGATTATGTATAATAAAAATATAAGATTATGAAAGTTTGTTACGTAAGTTAATTCTTAAGTTACGTATATTTTTTACTAATAATAACATTCGTTAAAAATTAAAAGTTCTAGTTGCATTCTTAAGTAACCGAAAAATTGGAGGGCAACTAGACCTCCTTCTCCACCCTTTATTTCTCAAAATCGTCTGATCGAAACTAAGAGAAAGCCATTTAGCCAAAAAAAGAATTAATATACAAATTTCATTTTAATAATTTATGTGAGGAGAGCCAAAACCAAACATGCATTAATTCAAAAACGTTCAGAAATTAAATAAAAAAACAAATTTTTTTAGCTGAAAGTAAGGAGCGACATTAAAACTTAAAACGAACAGAAATTACTCCGTATATGAAATGGGCTGTCCCCTCCGCAAGCCCTCGCTCTTTACGCTAAAGTTTGACTCTTTGCCACAATTCTACTTTTTAAAACAATTAAAAGCTTTAGCGTAAAGAGCGAGGGATTGCGGAGGGGACAACCCATTTCATATACGGAGTAATTTCTGTTCGTTTTAAGTTTTAATGTCGCTCCTTACTTTCAGCTAAAAAAATTTGTTTTTTTTTATTTAATCAGCACTTGAAGCCAATTATTTTTTCATCCTTTAAGTACTGTCGCTAATTCTTCTTCACAAAACAAATCTTCCTTCACATCCAATGTATCACAAATTTTCCTCTATATCTTCACCTGCAACTCAATCTGGGCTTACCACATTCTCAAAATGTTCTGCCCGTCTCTCTTTGACTCTTTCCTTATCATTAATTGTGGCCCTGTTCCTATACTTAACTGGGACAAGACTGGATTGATTACTCCCTCTCAATTTATTAGGAAGTCAGTACAATATTTTACTGTTATGCCGTCTGGCTGTATCTTCCAGATTCTCGGCAATTTTATCTATGGCCTCCACTTCACACCTCCTTAGTTTATATTTTAAAACTTTCCTTTTGTTTTCAAATGACCTATCACTCCGATATCTCTTGTAGAAGTCCCTTCTCCTCTTTATCAAACATAAACCTTTTAGGATAATATATGTCTTTATTATTCTGTCTCCGTCTTTGTTAAAGACTTATTCTTACTTACTCCGGCTTTAATAACATATATCATTGTAATTAAAATAATAATAATTATTGTAATAAACACTGTACTGATAATAATTTATTATAATAACTGACATTTCCAAGTTTACTCTGGCCTCTTAAAAAAGATTTCATATTCAGTTAGTCATATTTCTTGATGAGACATGTCGACGTTTAGTTGGGAAAAATCTATCACTAGTTGCTGCCTCTGACCAAACGAGTATTTTTGCCAATGGAAGTTCTCTTTACGCATTTCAGTTCTTTTTACGTATTACATATTCCAGAGTTTTTAGTACCTACCACGTGGCCCATTTATCTATTCATAAGGGACGTGTTAATGTTTCAACAGGTTTGAAAAAAGTTTGGCTCGTATTTCCGGGAACAATTTATAGAAAAGTTTCTGTTTCCTAAATATCAAACAGTGTTCATTCAAAATGACTGTCATGCACAAAAAAGGGTTCTTCGCTCTCATAAAAGGGATTTTTGCAGCCAATATTCCTTGATGTATCCTTTTTTAACTTTTCTCACTCTTTTTTGCCAGTTTTCCTTTCCAGATTAGCATTCATTAATTCCCATACGATGTTCTTTTTTCAACCTATTTTTATGAATGCTTAGGGAAGGAGCACCGAAACTCACGAACCAACACCGTGTTGCAGACAAAAATATGTTTGGTAACCTCTATCAAACAGTTCGTGGGAACGAACTGTACTAAGGAGTGACCCGGCTCAATAGTAAACGAAACTCTAAAAAACGAAATTTTGATGCTAAAAGATACATAAAAAGAATTGAATGTTCATGCTGATTCTAAATATAGAAGTTCCATCAAATTTAGTCTTTGCCATCAAAAGTTACGAGCCTGAGAAAATTTGTTTATTTTGGAAAATAGAAGGGAACAATCCCATAAAAGTCATAGAATCTTAACAAAAATCACACCATCACATTCAGTGTATCAGAGAAACCCTAAACAAAAATTTCAAGCTCCTATCTACAAAAATGTGGAATTTGGTATTTTTTTTTTTTGCCACAGAACATATCACGGGTGCGTGTTTTTTTGTTTTTTTTCCCAGGGGTCATCGTATTGACCAAGCAGTCCTAGACTGTCGCAAGAGGTCTCATTCTAACAGAAGCAGTCCTAGACTGTCGCAAGAGGTCTCATTCTAACAGAAATGAAAAGTTCTAGTGTCCTTTTTAAGTGACCGAAAAAATTGGACGGCACCTAGGCCCTCTCCCACGCTCATTTCTCTCCAAATCCAACGAATCAAAATTTTGAGATTGCCATTTTGCTCAGTATAGTCGAAAACCGTAATAACTGTGTCTTTGGGAATGAATTACTCTCCCAAAATCCCTGGGGGAGGGGCTACAAGCTACAAACTTTGACCAGTGTTTACATATAGTAATGGTTATTGGAAAGTGTATAGACGTTTCTAGGGGGATATTTTTGGTTTGCGGGTTGTGGTGAGGGGAGGGGACTATGTGGGAGGATCTTTCCTCGGAGGAATATGTCAAGGGGAAGGAAAAATTCAATGAAAAGGGTGCAAGATTTTCTAGCATTGCTATAAAATAACAATGAAAAAATAAACATGAAAACGTTTTTTTTCAATTGAAAGTAAGGAGTAGCATTGAAACTTAAAACGAACAGAGATTATTACGCATATGAGGGGTTCTAGAAATACTTTAGCATAAATAGTGAGGTATTTAGGAGCAGATAAATACCTCGCTCTTAATGCTAAAGTATTTTTAGTATTTCAACTATTTATTTTACGTCCTTTCTGACTAAGGGGCCATTCTTAAGGAATTAGGACAAAACTTACGATTTAGTGTAAAGAGCGACGCATTAACGAGGGCACAAACCCTCTCGTATACATTATAAAAATACAAGAATATAAAAGTTACGTAAGTTAATTCTTAAGTTACGTATATTTTTTACTAATAAAAACGATCGTTAAAAATTAAAAGTTCTAGTTGCCTTTTTAAGTAACCGAAAAATTGGAGGGCAACTAGGCTTTCTTTCCCACCCCTTATTTCTCAAAATGTCTGATCAAAACTAAGAGAAACCCATTTAGCCAAAAAAAGAATTAATATACAAATTTCATTTTAATAATTTATGTGGGGAGAGCAAAAATCAAACTTGCATTAATTCAAAAACTTTCAGAAATTAAATAAAAAAAAAACTAGTTTTTATAACTGAAAGAAAGAAGCGACATTAAAACTTAAAACGAACAGAAATTACTCCATATGTGAAATGGGTTGTCCTCTCCGAAATCCATCGCTCTTTATGCTAAAGTTTGACTCTTTTCCAACTTTTTAAATCAAGTAAAAGCTTTAGCGTAAAGAGCAAGGGATTGCGGAGGGGACAACCCATTTCATATACGGAGTAATTTCCGTTCGTTTTAAGTTTTAATGTCGCTTCTTACTTTCAGTTATAAAAACTAGTTTTCTTATTTAATCCATCAAGAAAAGATGATGGGAATGAAAAAGGGATGAGAGCAGGAGAGAAAGGGAAAAATAATGTGCTATTATTGAAAAATGATTTTGGATCGTCCCAATAATCATTTTCAGTTAGCAAAGTATTACCATGGTAGAGTAAATCATTTCTTTCAGCTATTAAATTTAAAAAAAAGTTTTTTTCAACGGAAAGTAAGGAGCAACATTAGAACTTAAAAAGAACATAAGTTATTACGTGCATGAAGGGGATTTCCTCCTCTTCAACACCTCGTGCTTTACGCTAAAGTTTTATAGTACTTTTAAAAAAGCTTCTAAACGATCTAAACGTTCTAATTAAACTAAACGTTCTAATTAAAATTCTAATTCTAATTAAAAGCTTCTAAACGTTCTAATTAAACGATCCTTGTGTTTCAAAACTCATTTTTAAAGAATTGGGACAAAATTCAAACTTAAGCGTAAAGAGCGAAGCTAAGAGGAGGGGGCAATCCCCCTATACACGCAATACCTTCTGTTCGTCTTAAGTTTTAATGTTGTTTCTTACTTTCTGTTGAAAAATTTCTGATTTTTTTAAGTAATGCTAAGAAATCAAGTCCCACCTCCATGGAGAAATGCCCCTCCCCACGGTAATACCTTCCAGACAATTCAATCCCGGTGAAAATTTACCCTGGACATTCGCCCTTAACAAATCCACGTGTAAAATTGTGACGGATAAGAGAAAGCAAAACATTTAAAAAGAATTTTGTATAGGAATTCTGGCCAATACCCCCAGTGCATAATTTCTCTGAGCAGTTCACCCCTGAAAATCTCCCTCCCCATCAAAAATGACGTCGTGAAGAAACCCCTAGCGAAAAATTCACCCTCCCCCCTCGATAATGTGCACATACTTCACAATAACAAATACTATGTGTGAAAAATGGGCAAAGTTTACAACTTAAAGGCCGTTCCTCTGGGGCTATGTGGGGGCTACATTGAAAGGCGTAGCTATTAGACCTTTCAATTATGGTGAGCAAAAGTTCTATCTCAAAATTTTGATTGGATGTCTTTCGGAAAAAGGAGCTCGGAAAGGGGACAGGTTGCCCCCCAATCGTTTTGGTCACCTAAAAAGGGCACTAGAACTTTCAATTTCCGTTCAAACAAGCTCTCTCACGATATTCGGTGACCACTGGGTCAATACGATCACCACTGAAAAAAAAACAAAACAACAAAACAATGCATCAGGGATCATTCCAAATTTTTTCAGATAGGAGTTTAAAACCTATACAGTAGGGTTTTTGGATACGCTAAACCTGATGTTATGATTTTCATTAAGATTCTAATATTTCTAGAGGGTTTTTCCCCCTTTTTGAAAATTGGGAATGTTTTCTCTGGCTCGTGACCTTTAATCGGTATAACTAAACTTAATTAAACTAATATGTTTAAAATCAGCATAATAAGTGGATTCGTTTGATATATCTATTGGTATCAAATCTCCATTTTTTTAGGGTTTCGGTTACTACTTAGCCGGGTTGCTCCTTACTTACAATTCGTTACCAAGAACTGTTTGATTACGGGAAAATTTAGACCCCGTTATCTCATGCGTTAAAAAGGGTATTAGAAAAAATACAAAACACCCTGTAGCCCCCGCGGCGGATTGATATCTGCTTTGGGTATACGTGGACTGGGGTTCTTATCGAATATGCCGCAAGTTAACTTTTTAAATTGTTGTCAAAATTTAACATTAATCCATAGACTATACTAATAACCTGACGTTTAAAAGGAAGTACTTGCGCATACAGCAGCAAAGAGTATGCTAGAAAATGTAATAACTTAATAGTTTAGAGTTTTTGTTATTTCTTTTGCCTGAGGATGGCTTCATGGAAATTTCTGCCAAAATATTTTTTTCTAGCTAGAGTTATAGTTTTAGCTTTGTCTTTTAGTTTTATTCGCCCTAATTTAGTTTTATCTTCGTGTTTTTTTGTTCTCTGTTTTTCCGCATGTCAAAGAATATTAAATATCAAGTTGCAATTTTAAATGGTTTTTCTGTTTTTTTTTTGTTTTTGTTTTTTTAAGATAGGGGCTATAGTATATTCGTTAGCTGTGATCGATTGAAAAGAATAGTACCTCTTTGGAAACTTTAAAACTGAGGTTAGTGTTAGGGTAAACCGAAGAGCGGATAAATACCAAAAGCCAGTATTTAACTTATCATTCAAGGAATGAAGAATTCAATTACCGAATGAGCCTTGAGAAAGCCCATAATTTTACCCGTAGAGCCTTAAAAAAAAGTCAGTCAAACTTTTTAAAACTGTTCCAGAGCAGATATTTTTCTTGAACTGACACTTGTATTGGCACCCTCAACCCTGGGGTGAAACCGTGGATTGGTGTCTGTTTGGCAACACCGAGCCCTGGGTTTAGTTCCAGCTGCATCTTGACCTAGAACAGCATGGATATTATGCAGTAGCGTCTCCAAATAATCAAACAAGAAGATAAAGTAGAGACTGGCTTTGCCGGGACTTTTTAAGGGCTGTATACTAATGAAAATTTTATCATTCCAGGAAATGGTAGCAAAAATAAAACAAATTTCCCAAGTTGGATATGGAGTATCTCTTGTAACTCTCTTGATTGCGGTAAGCATCCTAGCGACATTTAGGTAAGTTATCTATTCTTCATTTAGTACTTGGTACTTTATTTTGTTTTTCAGTAGTACTTCTTGTACTAATGTACTTCATTCATGTACTTCATTCGTACATTTAGTACTTCATTCGTACATTTAGTACTTCATTCGTACATTTAGTACTTCATTTTGTTTTTCTACTACTAACGGAGTGGCATCTCGTATTTCATTTTGTATCCAAGTTTTTTTTTTTTAAACTGCAATTAAGGAGTGACATTAAAACATAAAACTAACAGAAATTATTCCGTATATGAAAGGGGTTGTTCCCTCACCAACACCTCGCTCTTTACGCTAAAGTTTGACTCTTTCTCACAACTTTACTTTTTAAAACAATAAAAAACTTTAGCTCCGAAAAGCGGACGAAAATTTACTAGATGTTTTCCAGAGAAATTACCTATGGATTGTTCTGGATACCCGGCTGACTGACTGCATTTCAAACAGTAAGTTTTACGAAACATTTGGTTCAATCTCGCTTTCTAGGGCTATAATGAAAGAAAGGTTGAGATGGCTAGGCCACGTTCTGCAGATGACGGATGACAGATTGCCGAAAATTGTCTTTTTTGGCCAACCAACTGGGGCTACACGAAAGCAGGTCGTCCTCGTCTGGGCTGGGAGGATGTCATAAATAGAGATTTAAAGGAAATGGGAACTTCCTCGGAGGGTGTAAAGAGGGAGGCCTTGAATAGATTAGGTTGGAGGAGGAGCGTGCGTAGCTGTGTTGGCCTCAGGCGACTTGGTGCTGCAGTGAGTTATTAGTAGTAGTAGTAGTAGTGGTAGTTTTTATTCTAATTCTGCACTGAGGGTGGTCGAACAAAGGTCTCGATCAAAATATTTACATTGCATTTTTTTCACTGGCATGGATTATTCCCATTTTTATTATTACGATCTTTTTTCATTTTGACTTACGCAGGAAAGTAACGATCTGTCCACCCCCTTAAATCACATTGTGGCACAATTTCAGGGCTTATATTATTCAATTTCTAAAACAAAACTTTTTGTTATCCCTCCCCCTGAAACGTTTCTGTGTACGTACCTGGTATGCTTACATATTACCTGAATGATAGCCAATATTTTTTATATATTTTCAAATGGCTGGTGTTTGCCTATCTGCTTGGAAATTAAAATACTTTTTCTATATTTTCTTGCAGCTGTCATAGTTGCAGCAATAGCTGAAATCTAGTAGTAAAGAGTGTAATCATAGCCCATAGTAACCAAAATTTTGAAAAGTATTTTGAAATAGAATTGCCCAGTGACAAAAAAACCGACAATTGGAGCTGTTGCAACTTAAAATACGTAGCAACATTAAAACTTAAAATGAACAGAAATCATTTTCTACATTAGGGGTTGCCCCCTATTTAATACCTCGCTCTTTACAGTAAAAGTTTTTTTGAAGATCTTTTAAAAAGGGCTTATTATTCTAATTAAAAATTTTTAAAATAAAAACAAATTAGTGTAGAGTGAAGTACTTAGGAGGGGGCAACCCCCTCATATACATTATCGGTTCGTTTTAAGCTTTAACGTTGCTCCGTGCTTTCAATCACAAAAACCTTTTATCGCAAAGACCCCAGAATCCTTCAAAAATTGGAGCTGGGTTGAAATGAAAATTACACCCTTGGAATCACCATGGTCGGAAACCACATATAAGAGAATTTCAGTCCTCCACCTTGGAAAAAGAGAAAAAGGATTTTTTAGCCTGGTAGCACTGATGAATCTTCTATTCCCCCAGTTATGATTACATTGAACCAGTCGTCGTATAATTTTGGTGCCTAGCTCATTTGAGAGGACATTGAGATATCTTGTAGAAATTTTAAGTTAAAAGACTTTTCTACCACTAAAAATCAACTTTTTCCAGAGAGGGATGAAACGCCATGTGGATATTCTAAGATAGATACGATTGGTCTAAAACCTTGAGCGAAAGGGCTTGAGACCTCTATATTGAATTAAATAAAAAAAAACTAGTTTTTTTAACTGAAAGTAAGGAGCGACATTAAAACTTAAAACGAACAGAAATTACTCCGTATATGAAATGGGTTGTCCCCTCCGCAGTCCCTCGCTCTTTACGCTAAAGTTTGACTCTTTGCCACAATTCTACTTTTTAAAACAATGAAAAACTTTAGCGTAAAGAGCGTGGGACGCGGAGGGGACAACCCATTTCATATACGGAGTAATTTCTGTTCGTTTTAAGTTTTAATGTCGCTCCTTACTTTCAGTTAAAAAAACTAGTTTTTTTTTATTTAATTTCTGAACGTTTTTGAATTAATGCATGTTTGATTTTGGCTCTCCGCACATAAATTATTGAAATGAAATTAGTATATTAATTTTTTTTTTTGGCTAAATGGCTTTCTCTTAGTTTTGATCAGACGATTTTGAGAAATAAGGGGTGGGGAAGGAGGCCTAGCTGCCCTCCAATTTTTCGGTTACTTAAAAAGGCTACTAGAACTTTTAATATTCAACGAACGTTTTTATTAGTAAAAAATATACGTAACTTAACAATTAACTTACGTAACAAACTTTTACATTCTTATATTTTTATTATGTGTACGAGGGGGTTTGTACCCTCGTTAATACCTCGCTCTTTACACTAAATCGTAAGTTTTGTCCCAACTCTTTAAGAATGACCCCTGAATCAAACAGGCCGTAGAATAAATAGTTGAAATCACTAAAAATATTTTAGCATAAAGAGCGAGGTATTTATCTCCTCCTAAATACCTCGCTCTTTATGCTAAAGTATTTTTAGAACCCCTCATATGCGTAATAATCTCTGTTCGTTTTAAATTTCAATGCTATTCCTTACTTTCATTTGAAAAAACGTTTTCATGTTTATTTTTTCATTGTTTTTTTATAGTAATGCTAGAAAATCCTGCGCCCTTTTCATTGAATTTTTCTTCCCCCATGACATATTCCTCAAAGGAAAGATCCTCCCACAAAGCCCTCTCCCATCAACCCCACCCCCCAAACCAAAAAATCCCCATGAAAACGTCTGTACACTTCCCAATAACCATTACTATATGTAAACATTGGTCAAAGTTTGTAACTTGCAGCCCCTCCCTCAGGGATTGTGGGGGAGTAAGTCATTCCCAAAGACATAGTTATTATGGTTTTCGACTATGCTGAACAAAATGGCTATCTTAAAATTTTAATCTGTTGACTTTTGGAATAAAATGAGCATGGGAGGGGGCCTATTTGCCCTCCAATTTTTTTGGTCACTTAAAAAGGACACTAGAACTTTTCATTTCCGTTAGAATGAGCCCTCTCGCGACATTCTAGGACCACTTGGTCGATAAGATGACCCCTGGGAAAAAAAAACAAAAAAAAAACAAATAAACACGCACCCGTGATTTGTCTTCTGGCAAGAAATACAAAATTCCACATTTTTTAGATAGGAGCTTGAAATTTTTGCTATAGAGTTCTCTGATATACCGAATGCGATAGTGTGATTTTCGTTAAGATTCTATGACTTTTAGGGGATGTTTCCCCCTTTTTTCCAAAATAGGACAAATTTTCTCAGGCTCGTAACTTTTGATGACAAAGACTAAATTAATTGAAACTTATATATTTAAAATCAGCGTAAAAATTCGATTCTTTTGATGTATCTTTTAACATCAAAATTCCGTTTTTTAGAATTTCGTTTACTATTGAGCCGCTTCGCCCCTTACCATGGTTTGTAACCTCCTTACCACGAACTGTTTGAAAAGAAAATAATTCGGTATTTCGGGGCTTCTGACATTATTACTCCTTTGCGGAAGTTAGGCTCAAAATTGAAAAAGGATTATATTTTTTCTCTGGGCCCCTTCCACCTCTTAGTTCGTTTATTTTCCCGTTAGTTTTCACCTGTTTTCGCTTGATAGTTGTGTTATCTCTTAGCAGTTCTTTCGTTAGTTGAGTTATGGTTGTGGTATATATGTTTTATCGCTCGTATAGTTGTGTTATTTTCAAATTATACTCCATAATAGAGAGGCTCCGAACACCCAGCATTGTATGTTAAGCTCTTAATTTGACGTTTTTTTCTAACGTGACCACATTCGTCCTGCGCCCTTTTCATTGAATTTTTTCCCCCATGGCATATTTCTCCAAGGAAAGATCCTCCCATATAGCCCCCTCCCTCAACCCTACCCCCAAAACCAAAAAAAATCCCCCTGAAAACGTCTGTACACTTCCCAATAACCATTATTATATGTAAACACTGGTTGAAGTTTGTAACTTGCAACCCCTCCCCCAGGGACTGTGGGGGAGTAAGTCATCCCCAAAAACATAGTTATTATGATTTTCGACTATGCTAAACAAAATGGCTATCTCAAAATTTTGATCCGTTGACTTTGGGAAAAAAATGAGCGTGGGAGGGGGCCTAGATGCCCTCCAATTTTTTTGGTCACTTAAAAAGGGCACTAGAACTTTTCATTTCCGTTGGAATGAGCCCTCTTGCGACATTCTAGGACCACTTGGTCGATACGATGACCCCTGGGGAAAAAAAAAAAAAAAACAAAAAAAACAAACAAATAAACACGCACCCGTGATTTGTCTTCTGGCAAAAAATGCAAAATTCCACATTTTTGTAGATAGGAGCTTGAAACTTCTACAGTAGGGTTCTCTGATACGCTGAATCTGATGGTGTCATTTTCGTTAAGATCCTACGACTTTTAGGGGGTGTTTCCCCCTATTTTCCTAAATAAGGCAAATTTTCTCAGGCTCGTAACTTTTGATGGCTAAGACTAAACTTGATGAAACTTATATATTTAAAATCAGCATTAAAATGCGATTCTTTTGATGTAGCTATTGATATCAAAATTCAATTTTTTAGAGTTTTGGTTCCTATTGAGCCGGATCGCTCCTTACTACAGTTCGTTACCACGAACTGTTTGAAAAGTATTACCAAAGTCATGTTTCCTGCTGTTTAGTGCCGTAAAATAATAATTTTTTCCCGAAACGAACAAAAATATCAAGGAATGCAAATCCTAGGGTCACCAATTGATTTGTCATGTCTAGATACTAAACAGGAGGGTTTGAGCCCCGCATCTTGAAAGACGAGGAAATAGTTGTTCTGCTTTTTGTTAATGTAAGTTGCTGCCATCAATTAATATCTGAGAGCCCTGAAAGTTGACAACCTTGAGCATTTGTAGATGGGGTTTGAAAGTGCATGACTCTGGGTTATCTCACCTAACTGACAAACAAATCGCGGCAATGAACTGTAAGTAAAAACAACATGTTGCTATAATTGTTAGTATTGTTTACGGTTTTTTTTCCTGACAGAACTAGCAGGATACCAGTGACATGTAAAGTTCCATACTGCCATGTGGCTTTTTTGCCATTTCTGGAGTGGCGTCGCTGGGAAGTGTAACTTAGGAAGTATTGTGGTATCCATGGTTATCTACACCCCCCTTTCTTTTGTCCCCTTCTTATATACGAAATATGCTAGTGGAAAATCACTGGAATTCTTCATATTTCGTCGTGTTCCCATTTGGGTCGTCAAACGGGCATTTAAGCGGCGTTAAACAGGCATGCTGATGACCACTATACTTTGGCACCTAGGGGAACACGGGGCGGAACGGGGTGCTAAGTTTAACGTGATTTTTATAAATTAGAAAGGGTCGATATAAAGGGCTACAAAATTTCATAGAAATACACAATTTCACGCTCATATTGTAAAAAGAACGCAATTTTATTTATTTAATTAAAATATAACAAAAGGTCAAATATGTTGTTCTGCCCCGTATCCGGGGTAGAACAGGTTGGTAGTTAATACAGTATATCTAAATAAGTAAAAATTTTCTTTGGCTTTTTATTTATTTTGACTGAGGGAACAAAACCATTTTAAACATATTGTTTCATCAAATTAATATGATTCCGATTAGTTAAATTAATTAATTAATGTGATCAATAAGAGTAAAACTATAATTTGGCTTTCTATTCATTTACTTAAGGCAACAAAACTAGTTTAAACATATTCTTTCATCAAATTAATTTCATTCTGAATTGCAAAATTGACATACAAGGATAGCCTCATCGTCCTCGCTATCAATTCCTGCACAGGAATTATGAGCCCATTTCTTATATATATGGAAAAGGCAACCCATTCCTCAGTTGATTCCGAGTAAAAATCACAACAGTATAGTGATGTGATAAAAATCACATCAGAGTAGGTTAATCAGTATGGTTAAATATTGGGAAACGGTGTAATCGATAGAAGATAATACGCTAGTTGAACACGCATTTTAATGATGCTTCAAGATAGGAGGAAGGATTCGTGGCCAAATCAGGTGAAGAATATATTAGACTGTGCAGGGCTAGGTAACTGCTTTAATGAGGGAAAGGAAATAGGAGAGATGGTACGGACTGTATCTAGGTTAGTTGCTACTAAGCTGATATCTCAGGAAGTTCAGATTTGACAAGCTGAGAAGGTGACCTCACCGTCCCTTGGGATATATGCGGAGGTCAAAGAGAACTAGGGCGAAGAAATTTACCTAAACATGGGATTGGCTCCAGAAGATTTGAAATGGGTAATGTATGTTTGGGGAAATCTTATGCCTCATGGAGAACGTAGGATATATTTAGGGAGAAATCGATTGAGGGATTATCCTTACAGTTGCCCTATGTTTTTCCTTTTTGTACTTCTTCTGACTGTCGGAACAAGAATTAAATTGGCAGATGAAACAATAATTACACTTGTAGAGTCATTCATGTCAGTTGTCATTCAAGAGCATGCAGGAGTAGCCTTGTCATCCATGTTAAACTTAACCTTTTTAGCTGGGGTGCCAGCAACACTAACGGTATGAATAGAAACTGTAACATCTTCACACCTATCACTACAAGTATGTGGATTTTCTTTATCAGCAGATGAGCCAGACAAAAATCTTCCCACTTGTTCTTTCTCTGTCGTTGGAGGTTCCTCAATCGCTTTTCGGGTTGAAGGTCCAGCTTGTCTGATCTCAGTAGTGTCAGTGGGTAGGAAATCTGAATCAGAGAATATGGCTGAGCTAGATGGCTGAATTCCTGTTGATTAGAAAGCCTTAATTGCAGTGTTCATAGAGGTGCTTTGGATAAACGCTGATCCGAAGAGCGTTGAAATTTGAAACAGCGTTACGACTTTCCCTGGGTTGCAATGGAGCCACTCTCGAAGCTCGTCAGCGCAGTCGCAGTTGCTCATCAGCGCAGACCAAAGGCTTCATGAAAGACACATCTATTTCTATTTCAATCTATTTATTCAACCAAAAAAATTACAAAAAACTTCAACATAGACTCCCCCGTAACGCTCTATGGCCAGGAAAAAACATGGGAGAAACAAAAATGAAAAAAGGAGTATTTTTAACTTAATGCATTTAGACCTTTCAAAGATTAAAAAAAAAAATAGAAAAATCCCCTGAATTAGAGAAAACGAGTAGAAATTTTGAACGCAAGTACAAATTTCCCCTTACAATAATCATTTCTAACCCAAGTTAGGTCACCCATACCCCTTCCCCCCAAATATATATATATATATATATATATATATATATATATATATATATATATATATATATATATATATATATATATATATATATATATATATATATATATATATATATATATATATATATATATATATATATATATATATATATATATATATATACATATATATATAATATCAGGACGTTAAAAAAGTTCCAAAATTCTTTTGAAACTACCAAACGAGTGACATTTTTGAACTGAATCAGGTAGGCTGTTCTAAACTATATGACAAGCAGTTAATTAGGTCAGACCTCACCGATGGAGTAAACAAAATATTAATACTCCTTGAATTGCGAAAGTGATGCGTAGACCTATCAGTGACGAAAAAAGGAGAAGTTTGTATGGCTGTGGGAACATCACCATAAAGTTGATGGAAAGCGAATGACGCGCAAGAAAGAATGTAGAGTAATCGCAAATCAAGTAAAGGGCTAGTTAGGTTAATTGTAGAAGAATTGGTTTCCTGATTTGCCTTCTTGCCTTATCATACGACTTAGATGGTGGTTTTAGAAAAGAAGAAAAAGTTGACATCCATATAGTAGGACAATAAGAGACGTAGGATTGAACTAAGTAATGGAACATAATTTTTAAAACTGATCCAGGAAAAATATGTTTTAGCTTCCTCAAAATTCCAGGACTCCTTGAGATCTCCATATTAATTAGTCCAATATATGCTTGAACGAATGGTTTTCATCGAGAAGAGTTTTCGATTTTTTCAAATTTGGGTTGGTAATCAAGCGATATGGCGTGATATATTTAACAAATAATATCGTGGGAATCAAGCGGTTGTAGTTTGTGAGAACGATGCGGTGTAAACACAGCAACGAAACGCCATTATCTCTTGTATAGTCTATGACCTCTAAGTTCTTGGTGCGGGTGGAATCTGAAACCATCGAGTGTTCTTGATGGCTTGGAAAATGATTTTGATTTATTTATTGATAAGTGGTGTAAGAAAGAGAATAAAAATAAAGAGAGTTTTCAAAGTTGGAAGAATTTAATTATTAGTAGAGTAAGAAATAAAATATATTCTAACTTAAAAAATAGTAACACTAAATCATTATTTTATAATGCGAAGATTAAACAAGCAATTGCTAATCTAAAGAATGAATTTGTAATTGTGCCAGTGGATAAAGCTAATAATAATTTTGCCATAATTTGTCAGAAGCTGTATTGTGATATCTTAAAAAGGGAGTTAGGCACAACTAATGTTTATGAAAAGGTAAATATAGAGGATGAGAATTTAATTGAAAAGACTGAAGAAATACTTTTTAAAAATTTTAATATTAAAATAAATGACAATGATAAAAAGTTCCCTTTCCTATATTGGACTGTAAAATTTCATAAGAATCCCCCTAAACCACGGTTTATTGCTGGAGCAGCTAAATGTCCAACCCGCATTGCTGCTACTGACCTCTCTTTAATTTTAAAGGAAATTGTAAATAAACTTAAAACCTATTGTTCTGGTATTAAAAAATTTTCGAATTTTAATCCATATTGGAGTGTTAATAATTCACTGCAGGTGATAGATTCTTTAACAATGGTTTCAGCTAAAAGAATTGAGTCTTTCGATTTTGCGACAATGTATACTAATTTATCACTCAATTTAGTGTTAGATAATTTAAAAACTGTTATAAAGAAATCTTTCCTCTTATCTAGTAAAAGGTTCTTAAAAATAGACAGTTATAATAAAAAAGCCATATGGACAAACTGCTTTAATACTACAGTTAACTTGAGATGTTACAGCTTGGATATGATTTTTGAGTTATTGGAATTTGTTTTATACAATACTTATATAAGATTTGGGGGTGATTTGTAAAAGCAAATTATGGGAATTCCCATGGGGGGGAATGCCAGCCCATTTATAGCTGACTTGTTTTTAAGTCAACTAGAATATAAATATATGATGGATAAGAATAATCCAATTAATTTAAAACATGCTTTGTCAAATAATAAAAGATATTTAGATGATATTTTGGTCTTAAATTGTAAGGATTTCATTGATATTTCTAAAAATATATATCCATCAGAGCTTATTCTTGAGCCTAGTCATGGCGCTGGTCATGAAGATCATTTCTTAGATTTAAATATTAATATTTGTGATAATAATAAATTAAGTTTTAAAATGTATAATAAAACGGATGATTTTGATTTTGAAGTGATTAGTTTCCCATTCCCTGAAAGTAATATACACTCAAATATCACATATTCAGCGTTTTTCTCACAGTTACTTCGTTATGCAAGGATTTGTAGTAATTATATTGATTTTAAAAATAGATGTAAAATCTTAAGCCAAAAATTGATATCAAGAGGTTTTTCTGCAAATAAATTAACTTGGCAATTTAAAAAATTTAGTTTTCATTATAACGAACTTTTAAATAAATATCAAAAGAATTATCTAGAAATACTTAAAGAAATTTTTGACTAATTTCGGAGGTTCGAGAAATGTTGTCACAGCGCCATTTATTTTGAATTGTGTTTCTATTTGAGCGGAATTTTTAAAAAATTAGCCACATGGTAAAGATGAATTATATAATTGTTTAGTTCATTCAGGTTTTTTGCAATGTGTTAATATTTGTGATTTGGTAAAATTTATAATATTTAGTTTACCTATTGTTGCTAAAGGGAGGGATATATTAACAGGATAAGCTTGTTTTGGTTTTACTTGGTTGTTTTACATTTGCTGTTTTTTTCATAGACATGTATTTTGGGGGTGATACCTGACGCGGGGATGCCATGGATATTCTGTGGTAGCCACAACACTGTGCTGGGTAGAGAATTTAGAGTGGCGAAACCCTATATAGGCCAGTGTATTCTCCTGATGAGCCCTTATGTTGGGTGTTGCCTCTGAATTATTTGTCTATATTATTTTTTCTATGGTTTGGTAAATGACGACTTATACTTATTGACGACATGACTGCCTGTCCATGGATTATTCTTTATGGTTGATTGTGTGTGGCTATGCTGTTTGACCTATGTGATTGTATGGATGAGTAGGGTTAAGGCCTCATTCAAGTGCTGGTCTATATTAATCACTAATTTAGGAAAACAGTCTTCCTTTTCTCCTTCTGTCTCCTTTTTTTTTTTTTTTTTTTTTTTTTTTTTTTTTTTTTTTTTTTTTTGTGTTTGTGCTGTAGCATTGGTGATTTCTCTTTTCATGATATATATATATATATATATATATATATATATATATATATATATATATATATTACTGAATCAAGGAAACCTAACAAAGAGACTAATATAAATAAATACAAACTTCGTATTTACGAGCCTCTAAACTCTTATAAGAAAGGTTTATTATCACTTTATATCTAGGAGAGGTTGATTCAAGGAACCGGAGTTGCTGTTTGTTATTTCCACTAATGAACGGATATCTGCTTATGTTCACCAATTCATTGCTCCTAAATAAAAAACGTCTCAATCAATCCCCCAAAATACCATATAGTTGGTAAGCTCGCATTTTATATTTGGTAAGCTCGCCATGCACCTTCCCCTTCCAGAACAATATTTAGGAATCCCTACGAAAAATATTTCCACTGGTGTTTATAATTAGTTTTATTCTCGTCTAGACGCTCAGATTAAATTCATTTGGTTTCACAAAAGATGTTTGAAATTGCTGTCATTCCCATATCAAGCTTCACAAAAGATCGGCTCTTTCGTCTTAGAAAAGAAAAATCCAATCAAACTCTTGTCAGTTGCATACTAAAATTCTAAATTCTAATAAACCCACAAATTTTAAACCATTGTTAAATATTTTTTCTCGCTAATTATTACAGCCAGACCATCAGAATTATAAAACTAAAGTCAAAAGGGGCTTTGATTTGGCATCTACCATTACTTCTGTGGAGGGTAAACACAAAGGATGTACAAAAGCACAGGAGACTGGCACCCGAACCCCCTTTGCACCTTTTGGCTGCAACGTTGGTTGGGACTGTGAAGTCTAGCATGAATTTTGGTGAAATCTTTACTTTTTCATTTATTACAATACTTGAATTAGTTCGACAGTAAAATTAAACTTAATGGATTGCATATATCTGGAATAAGCGTAAAATCCAATTTTATTGATGCGCAAATTATTATCTAAATTCCGTTTGTTAGATTTTCGGTTACTTTTGGGCCGAGTCGCTCCTTATTTGCAGTTCGTTAACATAAATTGTTTGATTCGAGATTTGTCCAGGCTTCTATGCATGGAAATAAAATCAAGGTGTTTGGTTTGACTGACGATTCATCCGACCTGTGTTAAAGATGTCTTCTTTCCTAAGGAAGGACATGCTTCACAGTAATATCGAGACTCATCGCCTTCTATTGAGCGATTAATAGCTAAGGTTCTGGGACTTTTTTTCCAGTTATACCAATTAATTCGAGTACCACAGTGTGTCACATGTCATGTAGAATATAAATGTCAGCATTTATGTCTATACATGTATTTTCTCAGATTTTGTTTCTTGTGTATACTTTGTGATCTTCGATACCCTTTTTCCCGCTTGAGAAATAGAAGCGGAGTGACAAAGGAAAAAAAAAGAAAACATATCTAACACTAAAAGCTAATTACACATTGTCAAATCACAGAAACAGTCGTGTCAGCTGTGAATTGTATAGTTTGCTGAGAGATCGCATTGAAGCCCTTAATCCTAGCTCTCAATCTTGATGCAACCTTTGTTGGAGAGGGATTCCTACATCTCATCTGCCAGGACATACCTTAGAAGCGTTGGTCAGTTTTCAATAAAATGTGGCCGAAAGTAAGTCCCCCCCCCCTTGTTGTGCTTTATAGTTTAGCTTGGTAGAGCCCACGGATCTACTTTTTTAAACGCACTCCCAAGATTCACGGTGAGACAGCTTAACAAAGCCAGAGCTTTAGCCTTTTTGGAGGCAACTCTAATACCAGTATATTTTGTCTCTTATAAATATGTTCTGATAACATTAGAACATTAGAACAAAAGCTTTTTGAGTAAGGAACTCAGCAAGTTCGAACCTTTCTGCAGCTAAGTTTTAAAAACGTCAGCACTGCATCGCCCTTTAGCAGCTTTTTTTACCGTGTACAATTTACTTTAAACCTAGATGAATTAGGTTGCGTTCTTATTTCCAAGGAATTATTATCTGGTTTGGCCCAGGCACTTTGTCATCGGGGAGTGCCAGCTGGAGATAGGTGATAGTCCCTCTTATATTTTGAAATACACTTTTTGTATCTTCATAAAAAAAATGAAAAAATCGTCGTCCTCCATTTTACGAATTGGCATCGACGTTTATATTCACATTTAATCTATCTATTTAGGAGGACACGTATAATAAATTATCTTGAGCCTGAATTGGACCACATCTAGAATTGGTTCCGCTAATCATCATAATCTAAACGACGAGGATAGGTATCTTGATAAATCGGATCAACAATCCTTTAGACTAGGGAAGATCAAGGGATGTTTCCTAGGGGGGTCGTCTAACGTTCCAAACGTGCATTTTCCTGCCCATATGTAAGACCAGGAGAAAAATTAATAAGACTGTTACATTTGGTGGACTCTATTCCAAGAAACCCCCTCCAAACACTCGGAATACTTAACACCTAATCCGATGGTGATGCTAACATTTAAACTACTACTACCACCACCAACAACTCATCTTAGCAATAAGCCACCTTTGAATTGAGTCATTCTCTATTAATTTAGTTTCTAGCGATTTACTCCTGTCAAATTAAGATGCTTTTTTTGCTCAATCAGATATACAATATTGGAACTATCTGAACCCCTTTTTGTGCATATTTCTTGACCAATCCTACCTACCCATGTTGGTTGCTCTGTTGATGATGCTAATCATATCAAATAGGGATAACTTTTTAACTTAAAAAGTTGTTTCGTGTGAACCAGACTCAGAGGACCCAGATTCTTACCTCCATAATTGGTATGATTTACCTCAATGCAAGTCCCTACTTTAGCAAGTCCCCACAGAACCATAATCACGAGGCAATTATAATTGTCCATGAAGGAATTTGATATACTATTCTTCTATCTCATCCATTATAAACTCTTTTTGGGTGGCTGAACTATTTACAATTGATTCAGCGATATTGCCATAGCTTATAGAGCTTGGATAAAAAATCTGAATAACGAGAGAAAACTAGAAGCAGACACCTATTTATCTTCACCCATTTTGATCTACAGATAGGGATACTCGGTTTTAATGAAACTTGGGTCACTAGAGAATGGGAATTTACTTTTTTCAATTAAATGGAGCCGAAATTTCCTTTTTAAGTTCAAGAAAGGATAGTCCCTAAAACTGTTCTATATTCAATATTAAATATTGAATTTTCAATATTGACTATATTGAATATTCAATATTCAATATTGTTCTATATTGCATATTCAATATCCTACATATTCAATACACAATCTTGGTATTCAATATGCAATGCTCTAGCACACCTGCTTGGAAAATGCTAAAAATCATCTCAAAGAATATATCATGTGAGCAATTTGGTAACTCTCTGGTGCTACCTGCATTGATTGAAAACCTTGCCGATAAAATTTTATTGTCTTTTCATACAAATCTTATAGTCAAACTGCAGATTTTCAATAGTTCTGGATGGTGCCTAGTCTTCTGCGAGAATTCGCTATCGGGTTTATTGTCTATGAGACGGTCAGCCAAGTGAGGCTTGCAAAGTTATTTTGAGGTTTGAATCCCTTTAATACCATAAAATGAACTTCATAGAATGAAAAAGATGAAAAATCAATTTCCATACTACTGAGATTGGAAAATTTCAGTGAAAGAGTGTAAATATCAGTGAGATATTTACATATTGACTATATTGAATATTCAATATTCAATATTGTTCTATATTGCGTATTCAATATCCTACATATTCAATACACAATCTTGGTATTCAATATGCAATATTCTAGCACACCTGCTTGGAAAATGCTAAAAATCATCTCAAAGAATATATCATGTGAGCAATTTGGCAACTCTCTGGTGCTACCTACATTGATTGAAAACCTTGGCGATAAAATTTCATTGTCTTTTCAAACAAATTTTATAGTCAAACTGCAGATTTTCAATAGTTCTGGATGGTGCCTAGTCTTCTGCGAGAATTCGCTATCGGGTCCATTATCTATGAGACGGTCAGCCAAGTGAGGCTTGCAAAGTATTTTGAGGTTTGAATCCCTTTAATACCATAAAATTAACTTCATAGAATGAAGAAGATGAAATCTCAATTTCCATACTACTGAGATTGGAAAATTTCAGTGAAAGAGTGTAAATATCAGTGAGATAGTGAATGTGTAAATGTTTGTGTATAATGTGTAAGGATGTTTCTTCTAAAAATATTGACGACGATTTCAACATTTTCTGATATGGCTAATCAGGACGATAATATTATCCGACGATAATATGATTTATTAGGATAATATTGAGGTAATTAGTACGGACCACTTTGAAAAAAGACCGAAAGTGGTTTTATGTTACTGGATACACAGGGGTGTGGCCAAGGTTTCGAGGATATATTTATTGTTTGTTAGAAATATAAATATTTTCACACTACCATTTTTTTTGCTGGAAAATACTGATGCAGAAAATATTTTTATTCTGAAGTGGAGGGATTAATTCTTTAATTAACAAAGGCATACGGGTACGTTGTACCTACTGAACACGTACAATATTTCCCTTCAGTTTTGAGCTGCAGGAGTACCCCTTTATAATTACAATGCGATGCGACAGTCCGATTCAATATCACATTAGGGTCCCACTTGTCTGTTATTTCTTCATCAAGTTCCCTTCAGACAGGAAATTACTGTTTTTGTAAGAAACCAGGTTAGGATTTATTCCCAAGAAAAAGATAACATCCAGAACCATCGTTAAAATGCAACAGGCGCTTGGCTATCTCTATTTTAGAAAACACATTTTCTTGATTTTTAGAGAAGATTCAGCTAGGTGATAAACTTTTGGGAAATCTGAAGGAAAATACAGGCCTCGGGAAGAATCCGGGATAAATTATTTATTAAAGGAAAGCTTAGAAGATGTAAGGTCATGTTTGTTATCTTATTCTCTCCTCTGTCACCTCTATAGCTCCTAGTGAATTCCTTGGGAAGGGGTAGGCCGTAAACCCTTGACTACAAATAGATTTTGAAAATGTATTCGATAGAATCATAAAAAGCTGGTTATGTTGAACAGTTATGAACGAATTAGGAAAAAAACATTCAGACATTTGGAAATGAAGGATACCATTTAGGAAATTAAGAAAGGGTCCAACTAACTGGGATGGGGACCAGTATTTTTTTTTGTGTGTTTTTAGTCTGTATAATGTTTAGTTTTCTCTCTTTCTTTTACTTTATGCCTTTTACTGTCAATTGTAGTCTTTTTATTTATTTTTCTATACTCTTTTTACTTTTCCTATACTTACATTTTTCTTTGCCCCGAGTATTGTGTTTGTGGGTTTATTTTGTACCTTGTGGGTCGAAATGAAACAATAAAGTAGATTTTACTAGTCAATTAAGGAGTCAAAAAATTTTAAATTTAAGAGTCAATTTTCTCTCCACCTTTAAGTTTTAAAATTCCTTTTTTCATGGATAGAACTGGTATATCGCCTTTTTTCGCCAGTACTGGTAGGCTACTTGTTTTACAGCCAGTAGAAACAAACAACCTCATTCATTAAACCGAAAAGAAATTAAGCGAATCCAGTATTCTTATTAAGCATCATTTTTTGTGTAAAAAAGGCTTAGGCTTTTGTAAAAAAAGGCAAACCTTCATAGAAACAATGGGACCTCTACGTCGTCAATTTCAGCGATATAAAAGTGGTTTACTGAGTTCCGTTGCAGTGGTACAGTAGCAAAAAGTACGACGAACATTCAAGTCACCCAAAAGAGGTTGTCACTCCTTAAAAAATCTATTAAACCCATATAATGGTATTCTATCGACAATCGAAGAATAGAAGCACGAATGACGCTATAGGCATCTCAACTGAGAGTGTAGAGCACATTTTTCATGAATATTTGAATTCTTCACTCCGAACCACATGGGCCACCAAACAACCAGTTTGAAGGAAAGTGGGCCGACTTTCAATTGCAATCTGAACCCCTTTTGTGCTGATTCGTTACCATAGACGAAACATGGTTCCATTACGCCTCACTACTTACCAGAGACCAAGGAAAAATCGAGGCAGTGTGTTTCTTCAGTTGAACATGCACCAAAGAAGGCTCGGAGTAGTCTGTCTGCTAATAAGTTCATGGCTACAGCTTTTTGGGATGCTCACGGTCTTTTTTTCACAAGGATCAAAATTAAATTTGGGGGCAACTTTAAACACCGCATGTGCTACCACTTCCTATCCCTTTAAAATATATCGTAATTGAAAATATCGCTAAAAATATCGTAAAAAAAAGGGCACTAGAATACTGAATTTCCGTTCGAATGAGGCCTCTTCGATAATCTGGGACAATTTGGCTAATACAATCACCCCTGAGAAAACACAAAAAAACAATTAAACACGCATCCGTGATCTTTCTTCTTGCAAAAAATAGAAAATTCCTCATTTTGGCAGATAAGAGTTTGAAACTTCTACAGTAGGGTTCTCAGACACACTTTATCTGATGGTTTGGTTTTCAATAAGATTCTGTCATTTATAGAATTGTTTATTCTCTTTTTCAAATTTAGGCACATATTCTCAGGCTCGTAGCCTATGATGGATAACACTAAACTTAATAAATCTTATATATTCAGAAACAGAAAATTTTTTTTTAGTTTGGTTACTATTAAATAATTATTAATTTTAATAATTAGTTAAAAATACATCGTATTATAATTTCAAGATAACCATATTAATCAGCACTGTCGGACGTCCCAAAAATATACATCCCGGGTGATATAATAAGTGAACCCCTCAAACGTAGGGGCAGAAAATTATACAAATAGCTTAAATAAAAAGAGCTTTCTTATATACATTATGTTATGAAACAGGTGGACATATTACCTATTCTTGAAATTAGGTAGCCTATAAACAAGAATTTTTAGGTTGCAAACTTGGAGGAGTCTCAGCACACTCCCGGGGAAAAATTCCAGTGTCCTGTTTGGTGTAGACTAGACCCAAATGTGCATCAAACGAATTCAAACAAATCTAATATGGTGAAAATAAATAGCACAATTTGAAGGTTTGGTATAGTGTATTTGAACATGTTGAATTTCATGGTACAATTGAATATATCTCTTTTTGAGGATTTTACATCTTTCTCAAAATGTATATTTGACAGAGTTTTTGGTGAGAGATGTTAATTCGTACTTTAATTTGAAATCCCTCGCTAATATTTTAATGCAAGCCCATTTCAGGAGGTTACGGTGCCCCCGAAACACGTTACACATTCACTTGTTCATGAGTTTCATCATGCGAGCATTCATGGCCTTGGTTAAAGACAATGGGATATCTGTGGCCGCTACTGACACAACAAGAGGATGCTTTGCTACGATGCCCGATATATCGGGGGTAAGTAATACATATCTGCTACTATTGGTTCTTTAACACCACCCCAAAAACTTTTCACACTAGCATAACGAAAGATTTTACACTGTGTCATGCACTCTTATTGGGCAAATTTCTTCCTGGCATAGGCAGTGCTAATTAGACTCGAACTCTACATAGAACGTAACGTTATACATGTTTATGTTACGCTATGGAAAATTTCAGCATAACAGCAACAAAATGGAATTTATGAATGAGAAGCTAATGAATTTTGAAAATAAATTAAAATATCTTGCTCGAAAGTCTTTTACGATGGCTCAGAGATTACTCCTTTATATCCACTTCAAATTTTAAATTTGAATATCTTTCCTCTGATGATTGTGATTATTTCCACTTAACGTTCACTTAAGCATGAAAGGTTGTACTTAACGGTCGCTTAACCACTTAGCATACAAATTACGTTCGTAGTGTGAATGTTGCTTAATGCTTGCACTAAAAAGATTATCACAGCTCAAAGCCACCTGATGTAAACTGGATGAAAAATCGTTCTACTTTCCTGACTATATTTACCCAAACCTGGATTTTGACTTCAAAGGTCACCATTTCTTTGGGGAGGAACGTTAGGGTAGTCAGGTTAGATCCAGGGTCCCAAGAATTCTTTTTAAATTATCGATGGTTATTGCCCTCACTATATCGACTGGTGAAGTCAATGAAGCGATTAGAAATCATATTTCTGACTTAAAATAAACTCAAAGGTTGATTAGGCTTGCTTTGAGGATATTATGGCCTTATCCATAGAGCTCTGAATGCAGTGATTCAATTCTATCAACAACTCGCCATGGGGATTTTATGTATTAGTATAATTTAGTCGTAATTGAATACTGGAATTAAGGTTTCATTTAATAATCAGCGATGCAACTTTTTGTGATTGAATCATTAACCACAAAGGTAAACGAAAAATCATACAATTTTTTGGGGTGCTTTTATTATAGCCAACCGGTTAGCGCGTTGAGCTTGAAATCATCTGCCCATATTGGTGGTTGTTCAAGTCCTGGTGTCGACGATTATTTGGTTTGGGACAGGGCTCAGTGGCCTAATTTTGTAAGCTCAGCAAGAATCTACCCAGCTCTAATGGGTACCTGGATAAATCTAGGGGAGTTGAATAGGAAGGGTGTGCGAAAGTAGAGGGTGACTGGATCCCGACCCTCTATCCTACTTCATGGCTGAAGGAGCTTGAAACAAAGACTGACACCATCGGTTTCGACAACTAAGGTTTAGTTTTGCCTCCTTTACCTTTTTCTAGACATAACACCTGGTTTTCATATCTCAGGCCTAGGAATGTAACGGGTACGTTGAGTGTCAGTTAAAAAGTCAACGTCACATTACGTTCAAAAATTAAAAAAAAGAAATCAGGCCTCTATTTATATCCTTCTATTACTTTTATGGTTAATTTTATAAATTTGCCTTCCCTTTTTCTTAGAAAAGGTTTTAAGGTGTTTTTGTTAATATTTCTTGTGTTTGCTGCTTCCTTGTGTGTTGTGTGTTTTGAAAAAGCATCACCTTACCGTTTATAGGTTGCCTAGGCTAAGTATAAGGCAAAGAAATTTCAAATGGTCAATATGTAAATAGACTCATATTGAAATTTGTATTGAAATATTTGCACTCAATATTTCATATTGAAATATTGAAATATTGAAAAACATATTGAAATTTCAATATGTAAATTATTTACTTCTCACGATTTACTTCTCACCTGTGCTGTCACGGGTTCATATGCAAGTTTCTTTTCCTTCTAAAAGAACTTGTCGTGTTTCTGTCGTATGTGTTTTTTTGTGTGTTTTGAAATGGTACCAAGTTAATGTTTCCAAGTTGCTTAGTATAAGCCAATAAAATTTCAAAACGCTCAGAAGTATGCTTAATTTTTTTGCAAATAGTCCTTCATCTTTTTAAAAAAAATGCATTTCTCCTTCCCCGTTAACTCTTATGTCCTCTCAAATTCTACTCTGCGCTCAGAATTTCATCTAATGAAAAACTCGACCCTAAATATTCAAATAAAAAACATATTAAAGGAAAAGTAAGAAATTACTGAAGATAAACAAATGAAACTCAAAGATAAAGAATAAAACGTAAGGAATAGAAAGATCTAAAAACAAACTATAAATAATAAAAGATAGAGCAACAAATGAATAATCTAGAGTAATAGATACAAATAAAAGACCAACACGCTAAATAAAATATATTGTTTTTCCCTTACAATAAACAAATTAAATTTACTGAAAAGTTTAGTTAATTTTTTAAAATCATATTTACGGAAACAAAATTCTTCTTTGTTCCCTCGCAAAAAAATAAAATAAAATAAAATCCTTGAACATGTTATGTCAGAAGATGATAGTAAATGCTGGACTCCCAACTGTTTGATTCAAATGGAAGCCAATTCAAGATTAACTAATCTAAATATTAGCCAAAGCCATTATCAGCCCAATATGAGCTTGAATGAAATAGATGAGACAAGTTGAAACCATAAAACAGCAGCCCAATCACATGTCATCAGATCCAGATTCAGATTCATTTATTCAAAAATTCATATTCATCAAAATCCTCAACTTGCCCCCCTTGTCAAATATATTTTCTCTTTCTTTCTGTCTTGCTCTCTATCTCACTCCGTCTCTCTATCTCACTCTCTCTCTCTCTCTCTCTCTCTCTCTCTTTCTCTCTCTCTCTCTCTCTCTCTCTCTCTCTCTCTCTCTCTCTCTCTCTCTCTCTCTCTCTCTCTCTCTCTCTCTCTCTCTCTCTCCTCTTTCTCTCTCTCTCTCTCTCTCTCTCTCTCTTTCTCTCTCTCTCTTTCTCTCTCCCTCTCTCTATCTTTCTCTCTCTCCCTCTCTCACTTTTTCTCTCTTTCGTTCTTCTAAAAAACAAATGTTAACCTTTACAGATAAACCAGTTTTATATAAAAATCAGTAAAATCAATTTTGCTGAATTTACTGAAATCGAATTTATTGAAGTAAAATGTATCTTTGCTCCCTCGCAAAAATAAATAAATCCTTGAACATTTTACGTCAAGAGAGTGGCTTTCTCGTGAACAAATATTTGGTTTCATGACATTCATCTATAATTTCAGCTTCAGTAGAAACTAGAGATATTGCTTCTCTTTCTCATTTTCTAAGATGTAACATTTGCACAACATATTATATCCTACTGCGGCATTGAACTGTAAAAGCTATTTCCAATATGCTGGTGCTTTCTTTGGTTCTGAATATTAACCCAGAAATAGATGTATGTTGAGAATTAGACCGTTTTCATTCAAACCATTATACAATCTGATGACATGTGCATAACAGTTCTCCTTCAATAGATTTTACAATTGCTTAGTTGTCATGAAACCTATTTATTTTTTTACTTTTCATTTTATTCTTTTAATAGTGACTTCAAGTAATAGCAGTATATCTTGATGATTGATACCTCAGTTCTACCTTAAAATGGATGATTGATTATGATCAACGAGTGAAATTAATTATTTATACACAAATCTGAAAAAGTTAAGCTAGACTTACTTCTCCAAAAAATTATTTTTCTTTGCCTTGCTAAAATTAGCCATGGGTCTTAAGTCCCTTATCAATCCCACCAAGTCGATAATTCTAATTCTAATTTAAAACTAATCATTCCCTCTCCACTAAAAATTATGGATGTGCCACTGCCTGTTTATAGTGTTTATAAACAGGAGTGCCTAAGAATTACTCGTCTACTTTTATTACATAAACAGAATGGGTAGGGCTTAATGAAATATGAAGTTGGACTCTTAAATATGTGTGTTGATTTTAAATCACTGTTTATGACTGTTCATAGTTTGCAATAATTATATTCTACTTTCCCCTGGCCCAAATACACCCTTTTGGGGCAAGAGACTAAACTCTGTTTATTCTAAGTTTTGTGTTCTGAACCGTAAGATTATTCGTTTCTCGTTTCCTAATGACACGAAAGCTTTGAACACCGGCCCGCATAACCAGTAATAGAATCGCTTTCAACCCATAAAATAGTACACGCCATACAACCCATAAAAAAAACCCAGGGGAAGCTTCAGCTTCTCCTGGGTTTTAAATTGCATAATACTTTATTCCTGTGGTGAGGACTCTTTTTGTAGTTCTAGTATTAAAACTTTTTCTTATCTTCATTACAGAACTTTTTCATTTATTTTGTTATTTTAGGTCTGCCTAATGCCCAAATACTATATTTGGTTTTACTCCATTTTGCTTTTTAATAGGGCTCTTAGTGTGGGGTTTTCACTGAAGGTCCTTTGACGTGAGGCTGCATACCAAGTCCTTGGCATGGGATCCTTACTGATGGTCCTTAGATGGGAAGCTGCATACCAGGTTATGACCATGTTTTTCCTTCTGCATTTTTTTAACCATCGTTCCTGATATTATTTTTCACTCAGGTTTGCAGAATCTGAAACATATTTTATTATGTTATTCGTTAGGAAATAGTGACCATACTAGATGGAATCGTCAGTGTGACACCCTTACCAACCCTCCCCTCATAAAAAAACTGGACTTCTCTCTGAAATGAAATTGCAGCTCCATCCTTGAAGTGCTTACATATACTATTCTCTGTTGTGTATAATAAAACTTAATTCTGGCAGTCTTTCTTTTGTTCAAATATTCAATAGTTTAACTTTTTTGACTAACTATAAACTTTGTTTTGCCAGATATGGTCATGCAAGCTGGTAACGAGCCTATGGCAATATTTTATAATGGCAAATTATTCTTGGATATTGATGGAAGGATTATATCTCCATAATCTGATATTTCTAGCACTCTTTACCGACAGCAGTGCCATCTCTACGTACGTCGTCCTTGGTTGGGGTAAGCTCTGAAAAAAGCTATTTTTAGTAAAACTATGTTGTGAGATGTCTTAAAAGGGGTGTCAATTTGGCTATGTCAGTGTTTCTCAAAGTGTGTACAGCATCACCCCGGGGTCCCGTGGGCCACGGGTGATCGTAAGTTGCAATATATTGCAACTGGTAGAAAAAATTAACATCAAATCAGAGGGCCATGCACTTTGTTTTACGCTATTCTATAATGTTACTATACACTACCAACGAATACTCAGTATTTAATTTGTTATAAGACCTGGCTTTATTCAATAAATAAATGATAAAGTATAATTATGATGTTTCCTCTGTAATATTGTCAAATAGATACAAATAGGAACACCCTGTCGCGTACCTAGATATATTATGTTTTTTTTACTAATCATAGATAACTGGGATAGTGATAATACATCGGTAGATATTAATAAAAATCCACTGATAATATGACAATGTTGTCATTGCAAAATGCGATCCGTTCACACATCTACCTAACCACATTCAGTCTTAAATGAATTAAATAAGAAAAAAAACAAGTTCTTTAAATGAAAGTAATGAGCAACATTAAAACTTAAAACGAACCGAAATTACTCCGTATATGAAAGGGGCTTTTCCTCCTCAACGCCTCGCTCTTTATGCTAAGGTTTGAATCTTTCTCTTAACTCTATTTTTAAAATATTAAGGAACTTTAGCGTAAAGAGCGGGGCTTTGAGGAGGAAAATGAGGCAAATTTTCTCAGGCTCGTAACTTTTGATGGGTAT
>NC_088868.1:2525110-2607851 GCF_032884065.1 Artemia franciscana
AATATGAAAAGTTTTTTCAACTGAAAGTAAGGAGCAGCAGCATTAAAAATCAAAACGAACAGCAATTATTATGCATATGAGGGGTTCACATCCTCGTAATACCTCGCTCTTTACGCTAAAGTATTTTCAACTATTTATTCTACGGACTTTGTGACTCAGGGGTCATTCTTAAGGATTTGGGACAAAATTCAAGCTTTAAAGTAAAGAGTGAGGTATTGACGAGTGGGTGAACCCTCTCATATATGTAATTAAAGAATACGAATATAGAAGTTCATTACGTAAGTTAAGTCGTAAGTTACGTATATTTTTTACTAATGAAAACGTTCGTAAAAAATTTAAAGTTCTAGTTGCCTTTTTAAGTATAAAAAATCTGTAGGGCAACTAGGCCTCCTCCCCCACTCCTTTTTCTCAAAATCTTCCGATTGAAACTATGAAAAAGCCATTTAGCCAAAAAAATTAAAATTAAAATTATGTTTTAATTATTTAGGTGCGGAGAGCCAAAATCAAAACATGCATTAATTCAAATACGTTCAAAAATTAAATAAAAAACAAGTTTTTTTAACTGAAAGTAATGAGCGACATTAAAACTTAAAACGAACAGAAATTACTCCGCATATGAAAAGGGATTTTCCTCCTCAAAATCCCGCTTTACGCTAAAGTTTTTTACTGTTTTAAAAAGTTAAGTTAAGAGAAATAGTCAAACTTTAGCGTAAAGAGCGGGGCGTTGAGGAGGAAAAGCACCTTTTATATACGGAGTAACTTCTGTTCGTTTTAAGTTTTAATGTCGCTCCTTACTTTCAGTTAAAAAACTTGTTTTTTATGTAATGCTTTACAAAAAGCGCATCAGTGTGAACCGAATGATTCTGCAGTCTCATATTTGTGGAAGAATTGAAGAAAACTTACATAAGCTTAATTGGATAACATATTGCTGAAATTGTGACGAGTTTTCTGACGATCCAGTTTCCCAAGGTAAAGAGTCTTAGGAAGTTATATTATGCTAGTAGCCTGGAAGAGGTTATCATTAAAAAAAAGAAATAAACTAGATTTACTCTCCCCTGAAATTTAGGAAAATATATAGGCCTACATAAAAAGGTACTTTTGATGTCTTGCAAAGGGGTTAAGGTAGGAAAGTGAAAACTTTCAGGGATGGATCTACAGACAAAACGATGTCCAGAAAAGGTAGCCTATGATCTTTTGACTATCTTCAACAAGATAGCAATGCCTAAATTTGATTGGAACCATTTGGAAAATGGAGGGCAGGATGGGGGTGTTAGTTGCCCTTTGATCTCTTTTGAAATCTTAAAAATATAGCCTAGGGTAGAATTCTAGTTAATTGACTTCTTGCTATCTTGGAAAGGGTTTAGGTTAGAAAAATGAAACTTTCAGGGATGAAGCTATAGACTAAAGTATGTCCTGGGAAGGTATTTTGAAGTAACTACCTCCACTCCTTCTCCCTCTAGAGGCCCCTGACCTTTGATGACCTTAAAAAATAGCCTATGTGTGTTATAAAAGTGAAACCTTGAAAAATAGATCTTCTGCTTAATTAAAGTACAACAAAATTGTTTTCAGCTTCATAACTTTGCTTAATTCCATTTTATAAGGTTTTAAATATATGCAAATACATTTCCTAAATTTTGAAAAAAAAACATTGATATGGCTCAAAATTCTACTCAAATAACAGGAATTGCATTTTCATAACCAAAGGCAGAGAAAAAGCAACTAGTAACTGAAAATTAAGGTAAAATGTTGTTTTGTCCAAAATTCCAATAGGTATAGACCTGTCATGTAGGTAAATTTCAGGGCCCTCTAGAGGGAGAAGGAGTAGAGGTGGGTACTTTAAAATACCTTCTTGGGACATACTTTAGCCTGTAGACCCATCCATGAAAGTTTCATTTTCCTAACCTAAACCATTTCCGAGATAGCAAGAAGTCAATTAATTAGAATTTTACCTAGCCTAGGCCTACTAGAACTTGTAGATAAAATTCTAGTTAATTGACTTCTTGCTATCTTGAATAGGGTTTAGGTTAGGAAAATGAAACTTTCAGAGATGGGTCTACAGGCTAAAGTATGTCCCAGGAAGATATTTTAAAGTACCCACCTCTACTCTTTCTCCCTCTAGAGGGCCCTGAAATTTGCCTACATGACAGGTCTATACCTATTGAAATTTTAACAAAACCAACATTTTACCTTAATTTTCAGTTACTAGTTGCTTTTTCTCTGCCTTTAGTTCTGAAAATGAAATTCCTGTTATTTGAGTTGAATTTTGAGCCATATCAATGTTTTTTTTCTTCAAAATTTAGGAAATGTATTTGCATATTTTTATTTTTCAAACTTAGCCATTATTACTCTACTTGTCAGCATGATTATAAATTATATCCAACAAAACCACTGAAAAAAATTGCTCAATTTTTCTTTGCAGAAAAAAGCAGAAAAAATTCTCCTTTTTGCATTTTTGTGTCCCTGGGCATAGAAACAAACAAATATTTAACTAAAAAAATTTCTTCCAACTATTAAATAAAATATAAGGTGGTCTTTGGTAGAGACCACTTTGACACATATGTAGAAAAAGCTTCACTCCTGGTAAAAAGAACTAAATCAGTTCTTTGTGTAGTTCATGCATAATGGAACTTGTGCAAACTGAACAGTGCTGTTTTATGCAATGGGGCTCAATCTTTTAACTATATTGAGCATATCTTCTTGAAGTACCCTGAACAGGTAAGTACTTTGATTGATCTAATCTCTTTTCTTGATGAACTTAAGGCTTGAATTCAGGACTTAAATCCTAATTTCTGGATAGCTAACCTCTCTCACCCTTGCACAAATAACTTCCAACTTGTATTAATGATGATGCAACATCTAAAGTCCTTCAACATCATCTTGTTAGCATCTGCTATAGTTAATAACTTGAACAAGAAAAGGGCAGTAACTGTTTTAGTGTCAACAAAGTGCCATGTATACAGTGCCACCACTTTCTTCATTTTCTGTCTATTGTATAGAGATACTTCCACACATGTCTTGTTCAACACAGCTTTGTCAATGCAGCCCATAAACTTGTTGTACTGAGCAACCACATTTGGTCATGTAACATGGGTGACAGTTCTATCTTTCTGCTTCCTACTGACCTGTGTCACTTTTCTTCCTTTATGAATCATTGAAAGAAGGTGTATGCATTGTTTATGCCTCCATCATACACAATGGATTCTATACAACCTCACAGCATAGTCCAAATCACTTTGTCCCACCTCTTTCTCAGCTTTTAGTTTGAGTAGACCTTTATGGTTTGCACAAACTGTACCACAGCAGTAGATCTTGTTGTTCTTCAGTTTTTTCATGAAGTTACTGAACTGAAGAAATTGTCAAAATAAATGTGATAACTTTTGCCTTCTAATCCTTTCCTAAGATCTATAATTACTTGTTCTCCAAATCCACACTTTGTAGTGTCAGCTAACTTATCAGTGTAGACCTGAGAATTGCAAAAAAAGGTGCATTTATGCTCTGACCCAGATGTTGTAGCCTTGTTTTATGGGCTTCATATGTATATACTGTTTGAAAACAATCCATTCTTTGAATTTTACTATGCTTTTGTTGACAGCCTGCTCTTTGGTAGACTTGTAAGTCCTTAGAAAGCTTGAGCATAGTTTGCCATTCAGAGGTTTGATCTTGTAGAGCTTGTCATAGTTGTTACCTCCTTTCTGTTGTAAAATCAAATTGTCATTGACATGAATATTAACAAGAAGCCAGATGAAACAGCTTATATTTATCATCCCAGAGATGTAATTATCTCTGAGTTCATTGTAATTTGACCAGAAATCTTGATAAGATGGTGCTATCTTGACACCCATTTAAGAATGTTAATTGATAAAAAATTTCGTTTCATTTCAAGTAGTTGGGGTTATTAAATCATATATTTCTCAGTAGCATACAAGTTTGTTTGAAATATGATGTGATCAATCAGATCAAGATCAAACAGCTCAAGGAAAAAATCAATAAGATTATGTAAAGCTTCTATTCCAATGGGCCCTTTGGACTTGGTGAAGGGTTTGACATCTTTGACTTAAAATTTCTTGTTCAACTTCTTCACTGACTCCAAGGGGAAGGGGAAGGAAACTGGAAGGTCTGGCAGCCAATCATCAGCATCATTCTCTGATGACATTTCAAGTTCAGATTCTGGATCTGAAGGTATGTCATCAAATAAGTCTGAAATATCCTTTGTCCACAAAGGACAGTGTGCTATAATGATTTAGCTGAAAACAAGCAAATTTAATTTGAGATTTTATATGCTGGACCTGGTTTTGTAGAAATTGCTTGAGTTTCATTTTTTTGTTGAGCTGCAGAAGTGGTCTCAAACCAATCCAGAAAAAAGAAACAATTTTTAGCATATGTTGCAAAATGGTCATTGGGGATATTTAATATCTCCTTATTGTGCTTCATATCTGAAACTGTGATGCTACTAACATTTACTCTACTATACAAAGAACAAATTGGCAAAAGAATAAAATTGAAGATGCTACACTTACCAAGTATTTTGAAATTTCTTACTTTTTCTTAAAAAACAAGCATGTGGTCCCATCAAAATACTGAGCTATGCCTCACTGGGTGTAAATTAGGCTGCCCATAAAATTTTGCCCATCAGTTAGCATTGCTAGGCATATGCTAGACCATTGCTTTCATATTTTAACCACCTGCAGTTCATGGAAAAAAATATGAAAAGGTGGTTTCACTGAGGAACTACTTTGTTGGAAAGGGTTAAAGAATTGGGACATAATTCAAACTTTAGTGTAAAGAGCAAGGAGGCAACCCCTTTCATATACATAGTAATTTCTGTTTGTTGTATATATGCTTCCCAATAATTAACAATATGTGTAAACAATGGGCAATCCCAACCAGATCCAGTGTCATTGGGGGGAGTTGAGGGGGAACTGGAAATTTTGGAAAATGCTTTGAGTGGAGAGATCAGGATGAAACTTGGTGGGAAGAATAAGTACAATTCCTAGATACATGATTGAAATAACCAATTCAGATCCGCTCTCTTTGGGGGAGTTGGGGGGGGGGGGACCTAATTTGGTGATTTGGAAAAATTAGAAAAAATGAGGTATTTTCAACTTGCAAATGGGTGATTGCATCCTAATGAAATCTGATTTTTGGAAAGAGCTGATGTCTCAGAGCTCTTATTTTAAATCCTGACTGGATCTGGTGATATTGCGGGAGTTGGAGGAAGAAACCAGAAATCATGGAAAACACAGAGTGGAGAGATTGTGATGATACTTTGTGGGAAGAATAAGCACAGTCCTAGATACATGCTTGAAATAACCAGACTGGATTGGCTCTCTTTGGGGAATTTGGGGGGAGGGGAGGGGTTAATTTGGAAAAATTAGAAAAAATGTCTAAATTTTAACTTATGAACAGAAAATCAGATCTTAATAAAATTTGGTATCTAGAAGGGTCTTGTGCTTCAGAGCTCTGGTGACATTGAACACGCTTAGAGTAGAGAAATCGGGATGAAACTTGGTGGGTAGAACAAGCAAATGTCACAGATACATGATTGACGTAGCTGTACTGGATCCACTTTCTTTGGGGGAGTTAGGGGGTGGGGTTCAGTGCTTTGGCGAGTTTGGTGCTTCTGGATGTGCTAGGACAATGGAAATTGATTGGCATGTCCGGGAGCTTCACAAATGGACTTAATAAAGTCGTTTTCCCTGATTAGACCATTTGGGGGGGGGGCTGAAGGGAGAGGAAAAAGTAGAAAAAAATGAGGTATTTATAACTTACAAGTGGGTGATTGGATCTTAATGAATTTATTTTGAAGGACCTTGTGACTGAGAACTCTTATTTTAAATCCCGACCGGCATTAAGCCTTTGATTTTCCTTTTAAATCAATCTATTGATTCCTAGAATTTTGCTAGAGCTCATACCATATGAGCTCTTGGCTCGTCCGGCCTCGTCACAGGTGCCATATGAGCTCTTAGCTCTTGTTGAATTGTCAAAAGTGATGGGATGGCAACTAACCCCCCACCCTCCTTCCACAGCCACAGTTTCCTCAAACACATCTAATCAAAATTTTGAGATAGCTATTTTGTTCAAAGTTGTTGACAGGTCTGGAGATTATGTCTGAGGATGATAACCCCCCTACAGCCTTCAGGGCAAGGGTTTTAAGACATGCCCTGGGGGTATGTACAGTATATATAGAAAGGGTGATTGTTTAAAGTTTGGAGGTGGATCATTGGATTGGTAATCAAAAGTTCTAGTGTCGTTTTTAAGATTCAGATTGGGTGGAGGGTGAATACCCCCCACACCTCATTTTCCCAAAATGTATCTGATAGAAATTTTAAGATGGCTTTTTGTTCTCTTAACTTCGAAAAGAGCTCATTCGATTTGTAATTGAAAGGTCTAGTGCCCTTTTTAATAGTCGAAAGTGATTGGAGGGCAACTCACCCCCTCCCACGCCCACCATTTCCCCAAACCTATCCAATCCAATTTTTTAGATATCCATTTTGTTCTAGGTAGTTGAAAGGTCTAGAAATTGTGTCTTTGAGAATGTCGAGCCCCCATAGCCCTCAGGGCAAGGATTTAAGTTTTAGTGCTCTTTAAGATTCAGAGTGATCGGAGGATGAATACCCCTCCTCCCATACCTTGCTTTATCCTAAAATGTGTGTGATTTTAATTTTGAAATGGCCATTTGTTGCCGTAGAAACTTTGAAAAGGGCTCAATCGATTGTAAATTGAAAGGGCTAGTGCCCTTTTAATAGTCAAAAGTGATTGGAGGGCAACTAACCCCACTTCCACGCCCACCATTTCTCCAAATACATCAAATACAAGTTTTGAGATAGCCATATTGTTCAACGTAATTGAATGATCCCAAAACTATGTCTTTGAAAATGGCACAGCCCCCTCACCCCACTGCCCTCAGGGCAAGAGCTTTAAGTTATGGCCTGGGGGTATATAAAGTATACATAGATTAGGTGATCGGATAAACTTTGGAGGGGGCTCATTGGATTCGTAATTAAAAGTTCTAGTGGCCTTTTTAAGACTTAGTGATTGGATACCCCCCCCGCCCCATCACACCTCGTGTTTTCTGAAATGCATTTGATAGACATTTTGAGATTGGTATTTGTTGTCGTAGAAACTTCGAAAACTGTTCATTCGATTGGAAATTGAAAAGGTCAGTGCTCTTTTTAATAGTCAAAAGTAATTAGAGGGCAACCAACCACCCTCTCTAGGCCATCATTTCCCCAAACACATCCTATCAAAGCTTTGATATATTTATTTTGTTCAACGTAATTGAAAGGACTGGAAATTATGTCTTTGAGGATGAAAAGCCCCCTCTCCCCACAGCATTCAGGACAAGGTCAGTTATGCCCTAGGGGCATATAAGGTATATATAGAAAGGGTGATTGTATAAACTTCGGAGGGGGGGGGGGCTCGTTGGATTAGTAATAAGAAGTTCTAGTGCCCTTTTAAGATTCAGAACGATCCGAGGTTGGATAACCCCCACCCCTCTAAACCTTGTATTTTCCTGTAATGTATCTGATAGAAAATTTGAGATGGCCATTTTGTTGTAGAAATTTCGAAAAAGACTCATTCGATTGGAAAATGAAAGTGCTAGTGCCTTTCTTAGAAGTCAAATATGATTGAAGGGCAACAAGCCCCCCATGCCCATCAATTCCTAAAAACGTCTAATCAAAATTTTGGAATAGCTATTTTGTTCAGTGTAGTTTAAAGGTGTGGAAATTATGTCTTGACAACCACCATACCTTTTCAAGACCAGAACCTAATTTGCACTTTAGTGAGAAAAAATGGCTGTGGATTGTCAGTTTAGTTTGCTTATATTAATAAATATTCCTTTAAGTTTTAATAATTTTAAATTTATTTAAGTAAAAAAATCAAAACATTTTAAGCGTATTTTATTTATTTAAATTATACAATAAATGACCGAGTCAAACTAAAAAAGAGTAAAACTTAACTTGAGTAGAGCTGACAACCCCCCTGCCTTCTCAAGTCCAGAAGATAATTTGCACTTCACTGAAAGCAAAATATATTTAAATATTTTCACTTTGTTCTTGCTTGTTTAAAATATGAAGGGAGAAGTCCTCCCCCTTGCATTCCAATTGCAGCGCGAGTGCCTGTTTCCCTTTTTAAGAGTAACAAGCGATTGGAGGGCAAGTAGCCCTTCTCTCAAACCACTAATTCATTTTCCAAACGCATCCAGTCGAAATTTTGAGACAGCCATTTTGTTCAGCATAGTTGAACGGTCCAGCAACTGTTTCTTTAGGGATTATAGGCATATCACCCCCCCCAATTATGCAATTGGCCCATTATGCTTGAAAACTAAATATTTCTTTAAAAACAAATCAAAACGTATTGTGTTAAATGGTTGCCAATAACACACATCAGTAATATATCAAGAACGACTGGGGCATCAAGTTGGCACTTTTGGGGATACTACTATTACTACTTCTGCTCTTACAATTTAAACAAATTAAAAGATTATAAGTGTATCCAGGTTGTCAAAGAGCATAGATATATTTTTTGGGGAATGATATTAAGTTTTTTCAGGTCAACTTCAGAAGCTATAAAATTAAATTAAAAAATACTGTTTGTTTCAGGATTAGATTTTTTTTAAACATACAAATAGCAACCCATACTACGGATTCTTATAGACGAAAACTAAAAAGATATACAGTAATTTTTTTCCATGAAAAAGACTATGTCATTAAAAAACGAAAAGAAGTTAATTTAAAAACTTTTTCAATAAGACAAGTTTTTCAAAGAAAAGTAAAGATAATTAAGCCAAGAATGAGCAAAAATAAAGTCAAATAAAGTTCCAAGCATAAAACTACCACAAATCACTATCAATAAATAAATAAAAGTAAAAACGAACAGTAATTACAATAAATGGTGAAGTCAAACTCAAAACGAGAACAAATTAACATGAATTGGGCTGATAAAACATATGCCTACTCAAGACCAGAACACAATTTGCGCTTTATTTAAAACAAAGTACACTTGAAATGTCTTCACCTATCTTACTTTCATAAATAGAAATTAACAAAACCTTTACGAATAAATGTCAGTATATGTCAGTTTAACTGACAATCCAGCGTTTTTTTTGTTCTTTTTTAAATTTATTTTTAGTAAAGCACAAATTGTTTTCTGGTCTTGAGAAGGTATAGTGGTTATCAGCCCTACTTATGTTGGTTTTTCGTTTTGAGTTCGACTCTGCTTATTGTAATTTCAGTTCTGTTTTACTTTTATTTATTTATTGATAGTGATTTGTGGTAGTTTTACGCTTGGAACATTGCTTGACTTTATTTTTGCTCATTCTTGGCTTAATGGAGCTCCTTATTTTTCTTTAAAAAAATTTTCTTGTGGAAAAAGTTTTTTTAAATTAATAAAAGTAAAGAGTAACATTGAAATCCAAAATGAGGGAATTCTCTGCTGGGGAAGATGCCAGTCCACATCTATCTATATTATTTCAGTGATTGAATCATCACATGTATTTGTTAATAGGTATTTATTATTGACCTGATCCATAGCATCGCATTATTGTAAAACAATGAGTTGAAATAGCAGTTTGATAAATTATCTATTATCTAAGTCTATAATCTGATTATCTATAATATTATCTATAATATAATTATCTATATATTATCTAAAATAGTAATTTTAAAATAGTGACTTAAAAATGGGAACGAAATTTGAAGTTTTTTTTTTTGCATGAAAATCTGATGATTAGAAACTGTCTGTATGTTATAAAGTAAGAATTTCATGTTATATTGTTTTCTTTTAGTTTTATATATAGACTAAGTCTTTTTCCATCCCTTTATGCAGATGGAGTGTAACTATCATGGTAGATATCATTATATTTGGAAAGAATGCTGATTGGGAAATCAAATGGGGTTATTCCTTGTTATTTTAGTGCTTCCTTCAGAAGAGGGTGTAGACAAAATGATGCCATAATATTAGCCATTTACTTGGCTAATTTAATATTATTAGCCATAATATTAGCCATTTACTTGGCTAATTTAATATTGGCTAATTTTGGCTATTTTAATATTAGCCATTTACCGCTGCATTTGTTTTGGGTGAAAAGACTACTCTTTTCCATTCAATTCAATTGGCAAGACTGACTGGATAAAAAACCATCTTTATTCACAGTAGGAGCCTGGTGGCTCTAACTGTTACTTTTGTGTAACCTAAATTTCTACAGATTGGTCCAAATAGGTTGTTGATGTTGACAGGGAATCATCCTTGTTTATTTTCTTAGGTTGACTTGGTTATTGCTGTGTATTTTACTGTTTCCTGTTGCTTGCTTGGTTTTCTGTTGTTGGCTGAGCAGAAGAAAAAAAAACCCCACAACTTAGGTATGTTGTTTAAAATAATTATAAGAAATACTATAAAACGATTTGGATCATTTTGATAGAGGAAGAACCCCCCCCCCTAGAAGGAAATAATTCACAATTGACACAGTAATAAACATTTTTTGCATGGGTGGCTGTGCTGCCAAAAGCAAATTTGGCTCTTTTAGTGCTTGTGATATTATCTTAAGTAATTTCTGAAACCACACACAATTTTGTTTTGTCATTAATCATGACAAAACAAAATCGCAAAGAAAAGAAGAACGAAGACAATAAACAGCCAGTGAAAAAAAAAAAAAAATCAAAATTATGCAAATATTTCGGTCAAGATTTCCGCTTTACCGTCCTCAATGCAGAACAAGCCGATAAATATATATATATATATATATACATATATATATATACATATAAACAAAACCTTAAATTAAAACCTAACCTAACAGTTACCCTTTCACCGTTACTGAGAAAGGGTCATCATACTTCAGTTTTGTGTTTTGTCTAAAGTTTTTTTTTTAATTTTTATCAGTTTATTCTGCACTGAGGACGGTCAAGCGGAGGTCTTGAGTGAAATATTTGCATAATTTTCAATTTTTTCACTGGCAGTTTATTGCCCTCGTTCTTAATTTCTTTGTGATTTTGTGTTTTGTGATATTATCTTATCTAAAAAAATTAAATATATTTTTTGGGAACATTGTCATTCAACAGATCCAACAAATACAAGATATGAATTGAAAAAAAAAAGTTCAGTTCACTGGAGGGGAGAGGTGTATTTCCTCTTTATTTTTAGTAAGTTAAAGTATAGCTATTTGATTGCCTTCAACGCTAGATGGAATTCATATTTTCAAGTCCCGAGGATGTCTATTTCTCCCACCTGTATAACCTCTGAAGTCCTTTAAAAAAAAACCAACAAATTATTGATACTTTTGTGCAGAGACAAGCTGGATCTAATTTATTACTATTGAAAAAAATTAAGGTATTTATTTTATTTCATTGACTACCTGAAGAATAAAAGTTCTTAGGCATTTTTTTAATGCTTTCTGTTTTAAGAGAATTGAAATAAGAGTAAAAAATTGAAATCAAAAGAAATAAGAAGTTAAAAAAGAGTTAAATTGAAATACGAGTTAAAAAAAAAATAAGAAGAGTTATAAATAACATTGAAATAAGAGTTAAAAAAATACTCCCAGGTCTACCATTATTGTGCTTGTCATTGATGCAAGATTGGGCTGTTTCTTGGCAATTGAACTTGGCCCATAAATGTCCTTGTATATAAAACAATGTTTTTTGAGGGGTTCTAATTTATTACACCTCCAAACGAGGAAAACAGAACAGTGTAACACATTCACCCTAACCCAGCCAAAGAAGGGAAGTTAAATAGTGCAAACATTTTATTTTGTCAATTACAGAATTTCCAGCCCATCTAGTATATGGGTTTGTACAAAAGTAACGAAGGCTCAGCTCAACCAATAGGAAGGATATCTCTTCTAGTATTTCTAGTATCTCTCCTAGAGAGACTGAGGGGGATTTTTGATTTTTTTTCTAGAAAAAAAGGGAGGAGATGAAAAAACAAAAATTTAAATATTAGGGGAAGGGGTGGCTTTGGGGCATGGATGGGTCTTTTGAGCTTATTTTCATGGAGAAGATTCACCCCCTCCCTCACAAAAACACTCTTTTTAGAGGTATGCATTTTTGTTAGGATACGGCATTAAAGGTAAAAGGTAAAGGTTACGGCATTAGAATTTACAGTCCCTACCGGCGGTGCTGATCTCCATTTCTTGGCCCTTTAGCCAGGAAGTGCAATGGGGGGTTGGGGGCCAACCATCCTGTGCTTTCTATAAGATAAGGTGTATTGTGTCCTGCTGGCGCCATTCTATAAGAACATAGATAAAATAGACCTTAAGTTATTTTTATCAAGAAATAAAGGAAGCTAGGAATGGTTTAAGTTGAATTTTAATTTAAAATAAATTCATTTTTGCAACTTTAAATTTTTTTGGGTTTTTGTTATTTTATTTTTACATATAGTATTTATTCATGGTAAAACAAGAAGCATTTGAATTTTGACTGTATTGAATTTTTTTTTTTTTGCGTTTTGTGATGGTTGTTCTCCAAAGTTTTCTTATTGAATACTTTTTGAAGTAAGAGAGATAGACCAATGATTTTTTTAGTCCTAACTCTGTTCCTAGTGGTACAATTTGAATGAGGTAAAGCGAAATGTATGCATATTAAGAAAACCAACATCCTTGAAAGTTTAAGGAAGGCTCTATTATCTTTTGGTTCACTTAATGGGCATCCCAGTTCTTCTGTCAAATTCTTTTGAGAAATTTGTTTGGGTCTTCACATTTCAATTCACTTTTTGATTTTAAAGACAGAATATATTGTTTTGAAATGTAAATTTATGTTTCTCATCCTTTTATATCTTATGAACACTAAGCATTGTAGTTTACTGGTGTCCTTTAAGTGCCTGAATCTTTTATCAACAAGATATGGCTCAGTGACCTGTATATCTCTCTCCAGAATCAATAACACTCAATTATATTAACATAAATTTTTTAGTTTACTTCCAAGAATTTTCTCGCAGATTAGGGATGCGAACTTCTTTCTTGCACTCTGATATACTTTGCATTTGGGCTTTTTGCTAAAATATTCATTATTTTATTATTAGAACCAAAATATTAGACTTATCTATGTTCTGATAGTATGTGTGTATCCAACAGGTCACAATCCAGTCAATTCAGCTATGGAAGAAGAAACTAATAAGCAAAAAGCATTAGAAGAACGCAAAGCACGTGAATTAGAAACCAAACATTCAATCCTATCTCAAGTATTGGATCAAGAGGCTCGTGCTCGTCTTAACACAATTTCAGTTGCTAAGCCTGAGAAGGCATCTCAAATTGAAAATATGTTAATACAAATGGCTCAAACAGGGAGAATCCGAGGTCGTCTTAATGATAAAGAACTTCTTGGATTGTTAGAACAAGTTGGTGCAATGCAACAGTCCAAACCTAGTGTGACGGTGAAATTTGATAGGAGAAGGGCCATGTTGGATGATAGTGATGATGATTATTAGTGAAAAAGATTGTTTTTTGCCCTGCCTCCTTTTTAATTTTAGTGACTCTTTCCTTGTTTTTGAATTGGCTTCCGATTTACTTCATTTTATACATAGAGCTTAGTTTGTGCTCCAAGTTTAACTCTCATCCACTTCTTATTAACTCTATTCAGCTCCTACGAGAGCTTCAACGTCATATACACCAATATCGGCTGGAATAGCCCACTAGAATTATTTCAAGAGTTGCAAGCAACAGTGTTAGTAAATGATAACTTGCAATGCCAAAAACAGAAAAATGATGGCAGGATTGAATAGTGATAAATAATTATCTCTAAGTTTGGCTTCTTGATTGCCCATAGATTCAAAAATTAGCATTATGTAGATAAAGTTTGAATATTGAGATTAGAAAATGTTCCAAGCTAGCTTCAATCAGGAGTTTGCAGTATTGGGGCTATAAAATAGATTATAGTGCCAAAAATAGTAAGAAATAAATAAAAAATTAGGGTTATTTTTATAGTTTTTCTTTTTTATATGAATCAATGTTGAAATTTTTTATAATTTGTCTCTTTCACTTAAAAAACTGACACTTAACAAAATTTGAGATTTGCGCTCATTACAAAGGACATATTTTGAGTGGTAGTAAAATTTAATCTAAAACAAAATTAAACAACTGTAGTTTTTCTCGTTCGTTCAATCAAAAGCTAAAAATGTAAAAAAATTAAGATGTTGACTCATCAAAGGGCATATTTTGGTTAAAAGGTGGTTTTAAACAGGATAGCTAAAAAAAACTTTAATTTGCGATATTTGGAATAAATATAATTTTTTCCTTGTCAAGGATGACCAGGTAAGCTGATCATTTGAATTAAAGTTGAAAATTCTTTATTTTGGATAGTTCTTTTTGATAATTAGACAAAAGGCTAGTCCATGAAAAGTTTGCACAATCAAGTGTTAAAAAAAAGTTGCGCATGCAAATAATTAATTGCTGTGCCAAGACCAAACAAAAAACCCCAAAAAAGTCAGATATTAATATATTATCTGTGCTTAAACTAAAGGGATATATTTATTATTTTTGTGTTCAACATTCTTATGTATGTTGAATATTCATGTTTTGGTTTTTCCATTCTGTTTCTCCTTCACTGTCCCTTTGTTCATTTTTCAATATATGCTGATTGCTTAACAAATTCTGTGTCTGTAAATGACTTACTCTATCGGGTCCCAAATCGAAAGCCTTTCAGAATAACTTCCCCTTCTCAAATAGCTTTCTACATCTGTAAGTTCTATGTTAATTTCAGGTTTCTGGAATAGTTAAGTCTAATCGAGAGTTAGGTCTGGAAATGCCCATTGCAATTCTTCAACCATAATCCAAATAGAATTTTAAGTCGAAATTTTTCCAAATGATAAACGTTTTCAATGCTTATTTACAATACGTAATTTTTGTTGCAAAAATTCTTCTTGGTTTTTTAGAGTAAAAATGTTAGATTCATACCTTCTACTACATATGGATGAAAGCTTAAAGGGATAGATTCAGCCTTTACTTCCAGTATTTAAAGAATTGAGTTGAATAGGAAGTGAAGTTGAGTGAGTGAGATGGGGTCATAAGAAAGAATTTAAAAGAAATGGGAACTTCAAGGGAGGAAATAAAGAGTGGACGTTTAATAGACTTGAATGATAAAGTAGCCTACATACCCTCTGGTTGCCTAATTGGTTCATACTCAGTGAGTATGTACATCTAGTATGAATTTACAAAATGAAAATACTCAGCTCAAAGTAAGTGTTGGCCAAGATAAATTTCTGTTCAAAAGCTGGGATTAAATACCCACCTGTTAAATAAATACTGCTATTTTTTCACAGAGATGATTCAGTGTGTCAAAAAAAGTGCAATGGACTGGAAATGGGTCATTAGAAAGGGTTGAAAAGAAGTTGGTACTTCATGCAAGGGACTAAAAAGTTAAAGTATGAGTAGGATGGGGCGAAATAGTACACTGCATATCTGTGGCTGCCTAACAAGTTTCATAATCAGTGAGACTAAATTGGACTAAACCTCTAGCATTTATTTCAAGCAATGAGCTATTCACCATTTTTGAGCCAAACTCTTCAAATTCAGTAAGAACATAATTTTATTATGCTAGATAATATGAAATAAGGACAGACTGATTTAAAATCAGGCAAATGTTCTGTGTATTCACAGGCAGTGCACTATAATCCTTGCGATGCCCCTTTTAAAAACGATGTTGGCACAACGTATTATTTATTTTTCTTTGTTTTTTTTAGACCAAGGCACTTGGTATAGAATGAGTTGTAGAAACTTCGAGAAGGGCTCATTCAATAGGATTCGAAATTAAAGGGACTATTTCCCTTTTTAATAGTCGAAAAGTGATTGGAGGGCAACCAATCCCCCTCCCATATCCATTCTTCCCCCAAACACATTAAGTCAAAATCTTGATACAACCATTGTGTTCAGCATAGTTAAAAGTTTCAGAAAATATGTCTTTGAGGATGAAAACCCCCCACAGCCTTCAAGGCAACGCTTTTAAGTTATATCATGTTGGCATATAATTTTTTTTATGGGAAGGGGGGTTGTGTGAGCTTCAAAGGGGGCCTATTGGATTGGTAATCAGAAGTTCTAGTGCCTTTTTTTTTTATAAATCAAAGTGATCGTAGGGTTGAAACTAATCACAAGGGGCAAGGTTTGTAAGCTATGCTATTTGTTCATTGTTTACATATAGTATATGTTATTGAAAAAAAGGTATGCATGTCAACTTCTGCTATCTCAAAATATAAAGGGCATTAATATGAGTCTTTCAGAGAATGTTGAGTGGGGTGTTGAACTAAATCAAAACTTCCCAGTTCCCATGTCCTTTTTAATAGTCAAAAGCGATTGGAGGACAACCAGCCCCACGACCATCACTTTTCAAAACAAGCATCCAATCAAGAATTTCACACATCTATTTACTTCAGCATTGTCGAAAGGTCCATTTATCATTCCTTTGGGGATGTCAATCCCCCCACCTTCCCATAACCCTCAGGGCAAGGGCATCAATTAGGCAATTTGCCTATTATTTACATATAGTATATGTTATTAAGAAAGGTATGTTTGTTTGACCTTATCTTTCCCAAAAAACAAGGGACATTCAGGAAAGCCTTTAAGATAATGTTGAGGGGAGTGATAAAGTAAAGCAAAACACGTTATGTGTATATAGGTTGTTCAAAGGGTGTCACTCAGGAATGACTGAGTATATTAATTTGGAATTTTCAGGAAATGATAAGGAAGACGATCAGTTGACGAAAAACGCAATATTTATATGCTACTACTCTTACAACTAGTGCTGCTTCTACTGCAACCACAAGTACTATTACCACTACTACACTACTATCACTTAAATACTACTTCTGTAGCGAGTACTACTAAGGTTGAGGATAATACATATATATATATATATATATATATATATATATATATATATATATATATATATATATATATATATATATATATATATATATATATATATATATATATATATATATATATATAACTATTGCCCATCATAAATGTAAGAGACAACACTGATGGAGTAATAAAGAAAGAAAAGGGAAAGAAACAAATAAATTCTGACAATTACAAACATTACAAAACCGAAGAACTGACAAAAAAAGTAATAATAATATACCAACAAGGGCAGTTATATGTAAGAACAAAGGCATGCTCAACTAAAGACAATTTCAGAGTTGCTTTCACCAATAATTTGCCTCCGATATCATAAATTTCTGTCATGCACCACGGACACTGGACTAGGAACTCCGGACCGCAAGGATAGGGAGCTGTTGTTAGTCCAGAAAGGCAACCGTAGCTAATATTTCGCATACTTGTAGAAACACTTCCGTATATCCTTAATATCCGAATCAATAAGAAGAGACTAAAATGGTGCAAGGGCAGGTAGATGCAGAATAGCAAATGCATTTTAAACGGTAACTAAGATATGGCGGTTAAATTTATTTTAACGCAACCAGTAATCATAATCATTCCTAGATTTCCTGATAAAAGAATCTTTCAGAAGTTGACGCGTGGCGCGAAGATTTGACCCAATCGGTACACCAAGATACGTCAGTGTGTCTTGTGCTTTAATAACATGTTCACCTAACTGAACATTTCGATCTGAACGGTGATTGAACACCAGAAGCTCAGTCTTACTCTCATTACATCGCAGACCAACACGTTTATACTTTCTATCGAGAATTTGAAAATTTTCGTCAATTCCAAAGGCTGTTCTACTTATATCGAGGATGTCATCCATATAGTTAGCTAGCGAAACATCAATACCTTTAAATATGCATGTGGCTAGAACGTTCTGTTGTGGCACAATGGCAGTATTATTAAACAGGGGTGGAGAAGTAACAGCGCCTTGTCTATTACCCCTTTTTACTGGAATTGAAGAGTAAGTTCCACCGTACCAGGTGAGATTGTGACCTTAACTTTGACATTTAGCTTTTTGTACATATCATGTATCGATTTCATGACAGAGATGTTAACTACACGCTTATGGGATATGCGAATGTACACCCGTGCCGAAAGCTCTAAATGCGTTCAACCCAGGAAAATATAATACCTCATTATTTTCATGAGCAAGAAGAAGTAAATTCGCAATAAAATAGTGAGCATGGTCTACACCTTTTTTGAAGCCGAATCGGTTATTTGGTGTAAAACACGTATCAGATATCTCTTCAGTAATTAGTAACTCGAAAACTTTGCACAAAACCGGTGACACCGTAATTGGCCTAAAAGAAGAACGTTGGTTGGAGGGCTTTTCCCTTTTTAATACCAGGGTTATTAATCCAGTACTGGACAAATCAGGAACCATACCACAATGGAATATCATCTGAAAGAGTAAGGTCAGATGCTGAATCAGGAGAGGGGACCCACATCTTAGATGCTTTCACAGAGGCCATCAACACCACGAGAACTTTTCTTTTGTAGCTTAGAAATGCACTCAGCAACCGCAGATCGAGTAATAATAAAACCGATCTCATGAATTGATTGACCTAAGCAGGTCAAGTCAATCATTTCACATTGATTTGACAAAGATGGAACAGGATTGAAAAACTGAATTTTAAAGTAACTATACCACTGTTCACTGGTAATTTTGACATTATTTCAGATAAGGTGTATAAATCCCAGACGACTAAAAGGAAGATAATTAGGAAAAAGACAAGAACAAAAGAGGATAATTTTAGCCTGTAGACAAAACGAAAAGAAATAGAAGATATTTTGACTTCTGTTAAGTCATCCTATTTGATAAAGAAAAAGCTAAGAATTTGAAGTAATTTGTACATAAGGATAAAAAATGACTGAAGAAAAACAAACTGGGGGCATATAAGGTTTATATAGAAATGATGATCATATAAACTTCGGAAGGGGCTTATTGGGTTGCTAATCAGAAGTTTTAGTGCGCTTTGTGAGATTCAAAGTGATGGGAGGGTGGATGTTCCTTGTTGTTCAGGCCAGGGGACTAAGATTTCAGAATAGGGTTTCCGGCCCCTGCGATTCCAATAGTATACTTTTGTTTCGAACTGACACAATTTTCAGGGACCTCAGGCTGTTTTTTGAAAATTTTAAAGCTTTTTTCCTAAATAGCATTTTACGAATGAGCTAGAATCGGTCATTCCTAAATCAGCTAAAAATAGCTTTTTTTTTACTATGAGCCGTGGTTTGTTCTCTCTCGGTCATTCCTAAATCAGCTAAAAATAGCTTTTTTTAACTTGGCAACGTTGGTTTGTTCTCTACTAGGTTGCTGCTACCACTATAACAATGATGAAAAACAAAAAAAGTAGCAATATTGGGAATATTGGCCGCTTAAAGGCCGCTCAAAAATTGAACTAGGCATAAATTCTTTTCTGGAATTAATGCAGCCTTTTTACTGAACCAATTTGTACTGTAACAACTTGTCTAATTTATCCCTTTTTAAAATGAAAAGAGATGTGAATTGAATCTCTTCATTAAACTATCATAAAAATATCCCAGTAACTGTACTATAGAAATTGCTATGGGTGTGCCATAACTCTATACCAAATGAGCCTCTGCTACCTCGTGATATACTCAATTATCGTGGAAGAAGATTGGAGGTGGAATATTTACAAGAATGGACGTCAATATCTTATTACTGACGACTATAGCAGTCTGTTTTTTTTTCAACTAAAAACAAAGTTCAATGCAATGCAGAGACGCCAGGTGGTATACTGTTTTGCCTGATATGGAATATCCCAAAACCCCAATCTCCAGTAATAGTCAACTGTTTTTGTCTGAGCCGAATTGTTTACAGTTGTGCTGGAAAACAGCAAATGGTTATTTAATCAGTAAAATTTAGGTCACTATAATACAACAAATTATAGTAGAAAACAATACTATACCTTCAATTTGTGGGGATATTAACTTTCTTCGTGTGCTATCAAATGGGGGAGGGGATGTACTCCTTGCCTAGATTTTTTTGTCTTCTCCCCCCTAAATTTTGAAAAATACCAGTTTTTAGAGTATTTTCGTTTTCAAATGCTTTGTTTTTTGTATTTTCATTGAAAAAATGACAATATTGCCCCCTGGATAAAAAAAATATACTTTGCCCCTCCTCGCTAATTTTTTTGTGAATTAACACCATTGCCTACTTTCAAGGCTTCTGTAGTATCTTGCACAAAGGCGGCAAAGGCTTTTCCCGTAGAAGAACTGGATTCAGAATTTGAACTAAAAGAACTAAAAGAGAATTTGAACTAAATTAAACAACCACGAACTTGAACAGAGGGGAACAGACCAAGTAGCCTATACAAAGGTGGAAAGGCCCTCTCCTTAGAAGAATTGTATCCAGGATTTTAACTAATAGAGAGGGGAGAGAGACTTGAATCAAATAATCATGAATTTTAAAAGACAAAACGCCTTAATGCTATTTCTTACAGCTTACAATAATGGGATTGCTTCATTTTAAGTTGGTGTTCGTGTTTTCACCACCTTAGTGACATAGAAGGCAATGGTATTAAGGCGCTTTATCTTTTCAAATTTATGATTCTTTGATTCATATCCTTTTCCCCTCTCTTTTGGTTCAAATCCTGAATCCAGTTCTTCTAAGGAAAAGGCCTTTTCCGTCTTTGTACAAGATACTAAAGGGACACTGAAAGTAGGTATTGGTGTCAATTCACAAAAATTTAGAGAGGAGGGGCAAAGTATATTCTTTTTTATCTAGGGGGCAGATTTGTCGTTTTTGTAGAAAAATTATCCAATTTTAGGAACTATTGTTACGGCCATGAAAAGATTTTTGACCGAAACCTCTTACCCCTTCCAAAGTGAGCTTAACCCTCTATGGGTTATCCCCACTATGTTGTAAGACCATATAATTTTACTAATTAGAGTGATATATCTGCCGCCAGAAGCCGTCCTGGCTGAGTGGATTGGTGCGCTGGTATCAGGATCCTTTGTCTGAGAGGACGAGGGTTCGAATCCTAGTGCACCCAATTATTTAGTTTGGGACGGGGGTCAGTGCCGTGACTCTGTAAGCTCAGCCAGAGTCGACCCAGCTCCAAATGGGTACCCAGAGAAATATGGGGAAGGTAAACAGGAAGGGTGTGCTAAAGCACAAGATGGTTGGCCCCCAAACCTGTTGCACTTCCTGCCTGAAGGGCAAAGAAATGGAGATCAGCACCGCCGGTAGCGACTGTAAAGTCTAATGCCGTATTCTTTACCTTTTTATCTGCCACTAGAAGAACCTTCTCATATTCATAATTGCTCCCCGAATTTCTAAGGAATAAAATTGAAGTTATGTTAAAGAAATCTGGATTGACTTATAAATTTTACTTGTTTTGCAAATATTCTCAAATATACAGTTATGAAAATGTTTATCGAAAATATTTCTTCAGAGGAGTTTCAGCAAACAAGGTTCGGAAGTACCAGCCAGCTTGCCTTAACCAGTGATAACATGCCCTAATCATCTGACAAGCTGATACGAGCTGGATTCTTGTAGAAACACTTTCTCTGCAGCATGTCTATGTACTAAGCTTGAATGTGAAGGTACACAAAAAAAGGCTGAGGTGAAAACACCCTGTTTATCAGGAAAAGTGTCATAAATTCAAAGCGAGTCATAAATTGAAAGTTTTAAAATAGATATACCTTTAGTTCTGAGCTTCAATCTAATTTTTGAGATTTTGCAATTTGTCACTATGGAGTGATTTACCTACATAACACAATCCAAAGTCAAATGCACAATCATGGAAAATATAAGATGAGTAATAGGCTTTGAGAAGAGCTTTGGCCGGTTATATCCAGAAGTAACAACCACCATGCCTTAACCACCGTGCTTTCATTTTCTGACCAGTTGATTTAGGCTACAATCAAGCAGAAAAATCTCTGAAGCATGTCTATGTACTCAGTTTGATTTTGAAGGGGGAAAAAAACTTTAGTCTGAAGTAACAAAAAAATAAAAACTGTTTCTCAAGAAAAGCGTAGATGAGTCATGGAAAGTTCAAAAATAGATTCAGTTTTGGTTCTGACCTCAAACTCAAGCTTTGAGATTTTGCAGTTAAATGTACAGTCATGGAAAATGTATCATTAAATATCTGTCTTGAAAAGAGCTTTGACCAGTGATATCCAAGAGTACCAATCAGCATGGCTTAACCACTCAAAAAAACTTTAGTCTGAAGTAAACAAAAAAAGAAAAGTGTAGATGGGGTTATGAATCGAAAGTTCAAAAATATATTTAGCTTCAGTTCTGATCTGAAACTTAAATTTTGAGATTTTGTACTTTGTTACTATTGAATAACTAAATAATCCACTGTTAAATGTACAGTTATGGAAAATGTATCATTAAATATCTGTCTTGAAAAGAGCTTTAACGAGTGATATCCAAACGCGTTTTTTGATGAGTTCAAATGAAGCTTTACAGATCTGCATCATTTTAAATGCAGTTATAATCGTATATTCAAAAACCTCGTTCAAGGACATTTTCAAAACCTCTTTTCTCTTAAAAATAGGGATCATGAATCCCCGGTAACACCTATTAGTTCTTAAATGTCATATGAAATTGGGTCTGAACTTTGGTTTAATGTTTATAATTTCAAGTTTTTTCTCAATCCTTTTAGTTTGTCAAGAATCATGAACCGCGTAGCTGTTGACAAAGCCATGATGGCTCTTACCACAAAGAAAGCCACTTTTGGAATGAGCTGATTTTGGTTCCCTGAGGCGCGCTTTGGCGCAGCCCCAGGGGTTATTCGCACCCGTGCCGGATTCTCAGGAGGCTCCAAACTGAACCCAACATACAGAAGTTTGTAAGTAGTACAAGGATATCATATATTCAAATTCTCTAGTTTTATTCTAATGTAAACATTATATAGTAATATTTTACAAGGGCCCTTCTGTAAGTAACGCGACAAAGCGCTGTAGCTTGGAAACGATTTATTAAATCAATCTAAAACTCTTGTTTTTACTTGTCAACATAGTCCTTGGAACTTTGAAGTCGACGTTTAGCGGTGGCACATGTGGACGCGTATTGTAATGGGGAAAAATCAAACCTTTGGTCAGGATTCCACGATGTTTTGTTCAAATGGCAAGCCTTAAGTCATGCTTTCGGTATCCTGGAATCCACAGAGCCTACCTAATTTGTGTTTCATTAAACAAAACTTAGTCAACTAACAAGGGGATTTTTTCGCTTTTAGTGTTTTATTAAATAAAAAAAAACTAATTTTTTTTAGCTGAAAGTAAGGAGCGACATTAAAACTTAAAACGAACAGAAATTACTCCGTATATGAAATGAGTTGTCCCCTCCGCAATCCCTCGCTCTTTACGCTAAAACTTTTAATTGTTTTAAAAAGTAGAATTGTGGCAAAGAGTCAAACTTTAGCGTAAAGAGCGAGGGATTGCGGAGGGGACAACACATTTCATATACGGAATAATTTCTGTTCGTTTTAAGTTTTAATGTCGCTCCTTACTTTCAGCTAAAAAAAATTAGTTTTTTTTTTTTAATTTCTGAACGTTTTTGAATGAATGCATGTTTGGTTTTGGCTCTCCGGACATAAATTATTAAAATGAGATTTGTATATTAATTCTTTTTTTGGCTAAATGGCTTTCTCTTAGTTTTGATCAGACCATTTTGAGAAATAAGGGGTGGAGAAGGAGGCCTAGTTGCCCTTGAATTTTTCGGTTACTTAAAAAGGCAACTAGGACTTTTAATTTTTAACGAACTTTTTTATTAGTAAAAAATATACGTAACTTAAGAATTAACTTACGTAACAAACTTCCAAAACCTTATATTTTTATTATGTATACGAGGGGGTTTGTACCCTCGTTAATACCTCGCTCTTTACACTAAATCGTAAGTTTTGTCCCAATTTTTTAAGAATGACCCCTGAATCAGAAAGGCCGTAGAATAAATAGTTGAAATTACTAAAAATACTTTAGCATAAAGAGCAAGGTATTTATCTCCTCCTAAATACCTCGCTCTTTATGCTAAAGTATTTTTAGAACCCCTCATATGCGTAATAATCTGTGTTCGTTTTAAGTTTCAATGCTACTTCTTCCTTTCATTTGAAAAAACGTTTTCATGTTTATTTTTCATTGTTTTCTTATAGTAATGCTAGAGAATCCTGCGCCCTTGTCATTGAATTTTTCTTCCCCCATGACAGATTCCTCCAAGGAAAGATCCTCCAACATAGCCCCCTCTCCTCAGCCCCACCCCCAAACAAAATAAAATCCCCCTGAAAACGTCTGTACACTTCCCAATAACCATTACTATATGTAAACACTGGTCAAAGTTTGTAACTTGCAGCCCCTCCCCCAGGGATTGTGGGGGAGTAAGTCATTCCCAAAGACATAGTTATTGTGGTTTTCGACTATGCTGAACAAAATGGCTATCTCAAAATTTTGATCCGTTGACTTTGGGAAAAAAATGAGCGTGGGAGGGGGCCTAGATGCCCTCCAATTTTTTTGGTCACTTAAAAAGGGCACTAGAACTTTTCATTTCCGTTAGAATGATCCCTCTTGCGACATTCTAGGACCACTTGGTCGATACGATGACCCCTGGGAAAAAAAAAAAAAAAAAAAAAAAAAAAAAAAACAAACAAATAAACACGCACCCGTGATTTGTCTTCTGGCAAAAAATACAAAATTCCACATTTCTGTAGATAGGAGCTTGAAACTTCTACAGTAGGGTTCTCTGATACGCTGAATCTGATGTTGTCATTTTCGTTAAGATCCTATGACTTTTAGGGGGTGTTTCTCCCTATTTTCCTAAATAAGGCAAATTTTCTCAGGCTCGTAACTTTTGAATGGTAAGACTAAACTTGATGAAACTTATATATTTAAAATCAGCATTAAAATGCGATTCTTTTGATGTGGCTATTGATATAAAAATTCAATTTTTTAGAGTTTTGGTTACTATTGAGCCGGGTCGCTCCTTACTACAGTTCGTTACCACGAACTGTTTGATTTGTCAGAAAGTGAACAAAGTAAACTAAGAAAGTTTACCAGGCTTTTGCAAATAGAACGAAAAGTTTGGCAGAAATTTCGAAGTAGCTAGAGCGTGAGCCGTGCAAGAAATTATAAAAGACCATCAGGTTCAGGAAGGTGAGGCCTGTAACAGTCAAAACAATGAAGATGCCTTAAATAAACCCTTTTTTAAAGTTTTACACCGCTTGTTTCCTTTTATAAGAAGAGAATTAAACTTTAGAATTGGAAATACAAATATATTTTTCATACCATACCTTATAGAGTCCTGAAAATCTAGAGTTTTTGATAATTTAAAGTGGGGAGGGGTAAACTTCCCCTCCTTTGGATATTGGTTTATTTAGATACATATGTGAAACATTGTTAAGCTAGGTTGAATTGTGTTTGCAAATTTTTCTTCAAATAATTATTTATAGAAAAGTCTGTCATTTTGGGCTACAAATTGAGAGATAGTATATTGCCAAAGATAAATGTTTTTGGCCATTCATATGGGGCCAAACGGAAAGCAGATCATTCCCAAATGGGAAAAGGTAAGGACCGATTTGAAGGAAAATTGAACCTCGTGGGAGGGATTAAAGAGTGAATCTTTAAATAGACTGGAGTCGAAGATGAGTTTGCATAACTGTGTTGCCCTCTGGTGGCTTGGTGCGGTAGGGACTTGCTATTAGTAATAGTAGTATTCATTGAAAAAGAAACTTGGTTTTAGACAAAAAAAAATCACCATCAGCATCATAAAGATCAGAATATTAAAAGATGTTATTTGATAATCTTTGCAGTTTTATGTGATTAAATACCTTATTGATGCTTTTATTTCGCTGATAAATCTAAAAACCTTAATGTTGAAATTAATGATAGATCATAATGGTTTAAAGGAATTTCATTCAAGTATTTCGCAATTAGAGTTTAATATTAATTAAAAGTTAAACATAAACATACGTAAAATTAGTTACCTCTATACTCTTTTGACGACAATTTTTATGAAATTCTATTAAAACCAGGTAATTTTAAATCTGTGATTAGTAACTGATGTTTTTTCTGTGCTTTTTTATTTCTCCTATAATTCTATTCAAATGATTTTGCTCCAATGCCATAAAAAATTCTACAAATTAGATGGCGTATGAATTATGTTGACGAATTAGTTTAAAGAATGGCCAAACTTTTAAATTTTGTGATAATTCTCTTTTCTTTAATATTTTCAATTGTCTTTCATATTAAAACTGAGATGTTGGGACACTTCATATTTTTTAGAGTTTAGTCCCTCTTCGATTTTATTAAAGGATGATAAAATGTTGTTTTATTTGTTGTTTGTAAATCTGACTTATTATATATAGCCTAAGAGCCCACTTTTGAACCTATTCCTTGAATTTTTCAGCTTTTTTTCCCTTACATAGCCTAAGAGCCCACTTTTAAACCTATTCCTTGAATTTTTTAGCTTTTTTCCCTTACATAGCTTAAGAGCCCACTTTTGAACCTATTCCTTGAATTTTTTAGCTTTTTTTCCCTTACATAGCCTAAGAGCCCACTTTTGAATCTGTTCCTTGAATTTTTTAGTTTTTTTTTCTCCTTACATTGCCTAAGAGCCCACTTTTAAACCTATTCCATGAATTTTTTAGCTTTTTTCCCTTACATAGCTTAAGAGCCCACTTTTGAACCTATTCCTTGAATTTTTTAGCTTTTTTTCCCTTACATAGCCTAAGAGCCCACTTTTGAATCTGTTCCTTGAATTTTTTAGTTTTTTTTTTCTCCTTGCATTGCCCAAGAGCCCACTTTTGAACCTATTCCTTGAATTTGTTTGCTTTTTTTCTTATATATAGTGTATTTGAAGGTTATATTAATGTACACTACTGTGGCATCTCAGTTTTAGTTGTACCATTTAAATACGCTAATTACCATTTAAGTACCATAATTAATATATTACTATGTACAATACTTCCTGGCTGAAGAGCTATGAAACTTAGATCAGCACCACCGATCAGCTGATCAGCACCACCGATCTGCTGATCAGCACCACCGATCTGCTGATCAGCACCACCGATCTGCTGATCAGCACCACCGATCACCGATCAGGAGTGCTAGATCAGCACCACCGATAGGGAAAGTAAAGTCCAATGCTGTATTTCTTTACTTTCAATTTGAAGAAGAAATAAATACGCTATGATGACAACCACTCTACATTTGATTTATTTGTTTTTGGTGTTTCATCAGAAAAGACCTTACAAGTTATTCAACTTTCTCCAGCACTGTAGTAAAAATATGTAACGGGGTTTATGGTCATACCCACACAGGGTCATAGATTTGAACCTTTGAAAAAAATGTTTTCAACAAAAATATCTTCCCAGCCATTTAATAAAAAAAAAATGCTGGCTTTTGAACCTATTCCTTGAATTCCTTAGCTTTTTTCCCAGCACTAGCTTTTGCTACTTATTTAGAAGTGCTAACTTATCTATGCATCAGAAAATAGATGGGGAAAATGCGGGTCTTCAATGAGTGCAAGTGTCAGAAAGCTCTGAGTGAAGGGTGTCAAACCCATAATCTAAATTTGAATGTAATTCTGCTTCATTTTCCAATGCTAACTGTTGCCACTAAACTATTTAGCTGTGCCAGCTAATATTTAGAAAAAAAAAGCAAAAGTGCTTTGCTACCTTTTTTTCTAAAAAAAAAAAGTTTGTAAAAAATAAATTTAAAAAAAATAAAAATAAAAATAAAAAATAAAAAAATAAAAAGTTTCTCTGAAACTGAGCAGTGTTGATCAAATAGAAAGTGAAAGAATTCCAAAAATTGTTTCATTTAATCTTTTAATCGTGCGAATTATTTTCTTCCTCCCGATATCCTTGTCACCCTTTATTACTCTTTTATTTACCCATATATCTCATACTGTGGATCTGTTTGGGGCAACACTTTTCCTTCAGTTACCATTAAATTAAAATCTGCCCAAAACCGTGCCATCAAAGCAGTTTTTCGGCTGCCCCGACTATATCCCACCCAGGACTTGTACTCCGATTTTGGTATTATCCCTTTTGAACAAATCATAAAAAAAATTAAATCTATACCTTGCATACTCCACTTACCATAAAAATCTTCCTCCTCAATTATTATCTTATTTTAATACTAACAATTCTGAAGGCCTCTGTCTCCATTCATCCAACCGTTCCTTCATTGTCCCCAAGTGTGTCTCTAGTTCCGCCCAGCAATCCCCCATTTATAAATCTATACTTCAATGGAATATAATACCCTCCAGTGTCGAGCTATCCACAAGTTTTCGCACGCTGTATAACAATGTACTAAAATTTTGATATTATAACTCTAAATTCTTATTAAATTTGCTTTAATTACCCATGTTTTCTCTTTTCTTTTTTTTTCTCTCTTCTTCATTTTCAATTTTTTGTGGTTATGGTCCTCAATAAGTTCGCTTCCAGGATCCTTATTATTATTGGTGTTATATTTTTTTTTTATTTTTTATTTGAATAAATTGAAAATTGAATTGAATTGAATTTGAAAAGTTTTTTTTATAGAAAAATGATTAAGATTTTGTCAAAATCTAATGTTGCGCTTCTAGCCTCTGGCTCAAAATTATCATCCATGATATTATTATTTACCATCCTTACAAGTAGATAAACAAACTTGCTTCTCATATTATTCATGTATACAGTCAATTATTTCTAAGCCACACTATCATCTTTGGCGATTTTTGTGCTGATAATATTGCAAAAAATGCTCGCAAACGTAAACACAGAAATGACAGGCTAGTACTCCATCAGGGTTTTTCTTGCTCAATGGCCCTGGAGCCACCCTAAGACGGGAATTTTTCAAAAATGGTCGTCCTTTTCTTCCAAGATTGAATCTCGAACTTACCATAGATAATCTGAGCAAGGACGTGGTCAGTTGATTCGAATGTTAAGATATGTAGTTTGAAATTATGTAGTATAATAAATATATGTATAAAATAAATACGTATAGTATAAAAGTTTGATTAAAATTTATTATAAATTCAAAATTATCAAAGTTTCAAGCTATCCTGCTTCAAAGCATTACAAGTCACTTTTTGATTTATTTTTTGTGTAAAGGGGCCCTTAACTTTCTACGCCTGATCCCCCACTCAAATCGGTATCCCTGATTAGAAAAAATCGTTTCCCAGACTGACTAAAAGGCCGCGATAAGGGTCGATCTCCCGATTTTCCACCTTCTGCCGGAGTACAATGCGTAGTTGGGAGCAAATTACCCGAGGTTTGCAGTGACTGAGGGAATGATATAGCCACAAAATCCCACTCTTGATTAATATTGGCTTTAATAATTAAAACAAAAATTAATCATCAAAAGATCATTTGTCAAATAATCCGTAGTCAATTATTTCTAAGCCACACCGTCATCTTTGGCGATTTTTGTGCTGATAATATTGCAAAAAATGCTCGCAAACTTAACCACAGAAATGAGAGGCTAGTACTCCAGCGGTATTTTTCTTGCTGGATCGCCCTTGAGCCACGCTAAAACGGGAACCTATCAAAAGTGGTCCGACCAAGATTCAACCAAGATTGAATCTCGAGCTTCAAAAGGAGAATGAATCGGCAGAAACATTCCAGACACTGGGCTGGTTTGTCGCTGCTTTCATGACTGAGCTTGGTTGAACTTTCAGGGATTTTAAGAAATCGATGTCTGGGCGGATCTTGGTATTACGTGCCTGTCTGTGCTGCCATCTTTAAAGTATGAAAGAAATTTTGTCTGTAAAGTGATTTTTTACGTCGTTAGTGCCCCTCTACTTCTGAAACTCACATAATATTTTTGAATTTATAGAGGAGATCACACTGAGACAGTCGAGGTACACTATGATGAAACCAAAACCAACTACTCAAAACTTCTAGATGTTTTTTGGAAGTATCATGATCCTACTTCAAAATGCTCCAGACAGGTGAGCTCTTTTTTATGGACACAAGTTGAGGATTAGAGTCCCCGCTGAAGCTCATCAAAGTTGTTGGGTGTATAAAGACACAATACATAAATGTATAGACAATTCAACCTCTTTGAGAATAATTTAAGCTAACTAACGTTGCCAATTAAGTGGCAACGTGGCTTAACGTGGCTAACTAACGTAGCCTCATTAAGCCGTGTTGAATAGGGCAGCTCGGTTTGTTATCTTTGCACCATTACTTTTGCTGCTTATGGTCTATACTTTTTTTTTAAGAACCAGAGTTTTTTTAGCCCCTTATATACCTCCCCCACTGACCATAAAATACCTTTTTTGTTCATCTTAGCATCATCCGTTTGGTTATGGTGTTTATGTTTTGTAAGAATAAGATTTCTTTTAACCCCCTTAGATACCTCCCCCACTGACCATGAAATCACTTTTTTGTTCATCATACCATCATCACTTTTGCTGTTTATTGTGTATGCGTTTTTTAAGATCCAGATTTTTTTTAGCCTTCTTAGATAAGTCCTTCCCACTGACGATGACATCCTTTTTTGTTCATCATCATTTTTGCTGTTTATGGTGTATACGTTTCTGTAAGAATCAATAGTGCATATGTTTTTGTTAGAATCAAATATTCTTTTAACCCCCTTAGAATCTTCCCCCACTGACCATTAAATGCAGAAATGATTTTTTAATTAGAAAGGAAAATAACAAAAAACTGAAAAGTGGAAATTAGTCTTGGAAGAGTAAAAAATGTCAATTAAAATTAATATCTTTTGACCAGTTTTTTTCCGATTTTCAACTTTTTGTAAGAGGTAAAAGTAAAAAGGGGGTGAATAAACAGGTAGAAAACTGACAATTGATCTTAGCAGAGTAAAATTTCGACACAAGTATTCCACTTCTTACAAAAATTTGAAAGGAAAGTATAATCCTTATTTCAACCACAATAGTCTGATTTCACTCGCACTATATATGACCTGACATACCATCCAAAAGGCTACAGGTTTCGCACCCGGATGGGTCTGGCTTACATTTATTGGTGTATCCAGCATAAGCATAATTTTTTGGGGGAATCAAAAACAAGGCCTTGAGAGTTTTCGTGGAATACTTAGAAAAAACCCTGCAAATATTGCAGTCTGCAACTGAGTAATATGACACGATTTTGTTATTGTAATTCTTGATAAGAATCCCAGGCCTTCCTCCCCTCCTGCAAGATTAATGCATAATTTTCAAAACTGAGCCTGTACTGGGTCCTGAAAATTCACTCTTTTCTTCCTGTTGGCAAAAGGTGTAGCGGTGGCATTCTTCACGTTGTGCCTCTGACAGTAGTAGGTAAGAATACAGGTCAGTCTTCTTCTCCTGTCAGTCACCTTCCAGCCATTGGCTGCCCTGGCCACTGTGTGACGACAAGGTAGGTTCTTTTGGGTCATACTTTGCCGAGATTGAATGGATTGAAGCCAATAATAGTAGCTAAAATCTTGCACGGGTTGTCAACCCCCTGGACATCTGAAGCGTGCTGACCGTGGCATATTAAAAGATCCAATAAGGAGCAACCTGTGACGGGAGAAAGAAGTTATTTTCTTAGCACCAGCTCTGAAGGTCAATCGCTGCTTGCTGTTAATGACTGGAAATTAACTTTCCCCTCTGGTGTTGCCTGCCCAAACCAGTCTGAGGCTGGTGGTTCTCAGGATGGGGGAAAACGGCCCCAGTCTCAAATTACCCCGCTGACAATAATAATAATTCTGTTAGTGCTTATGAACGATTGGAATGCAAGATAAAAAAAACTGTTAATAAGACTATCTAAAGCACAGGGAAAGGGAAAGATTTTGAAGAAATTTCCATACACTTTTCCGCGATAATTTGGTAAAATATAACTAAGGAATATAAAATAAATAGGGTATGCTATGTTTGAAATTTGTGGAGTAAAAAAGAAAAAAAAGATTGGGTTCGTGGGTTTGACCCCCCCCCCCCGAAATTTTGGTCTGACTCGTAGAAACGTAACAAAAATGGACATATACAATGTTTTATGCGTTTTTGAGATTTTTTTTTTGTAAATTCTCCCTCCCCCGAAAAAAATAAAAATCTTTGCGTAGAACACCCTCCTGGATACGGCCCTGTCCCCCAGCCATGAAAAAAAAAACAAAAAAAACAGGCTAGATGTAAAAAGAGATTGGGTTTTTCCCAATGCTCTTCTTGCAGTTGGTAGCTATACTAGCAACTATCTTATAGGTCTGCTACCGTCATAATATATTCCAATTAACCCAATAAGTTCACGGTTTCACTTACAATCCTCATCAGATATTTACATACGCCTGACATTTAGGGCGAGGTTGGATTTTTTCCTAGAATTATGTTTATTAGGGCATGAATATTCTTCTGTTGCATCTGCGAGCATGTAGTTTTTTTCGGTTTCTTCGTAAAGTAAGCAATACATAAAAGATAATATTTATTTGTATTAATTCAATATTATTATTTTATAAGAAATTAGATGCCAGTATTGTCTCTATTCTATTTTAAACTCCCGCTTCCCTGGGTCCAATTGGTCAAGTAATGTTAAATTACTTTTCATCAGATTGCTCGGAATCGAAGCTGATTAACAAACGACCTTGATCTGTTCAGATTCTGTATGAGCCCAAGCGTGCACCAGTCTACAAGGAGTTGCATTAAAGTGCTAAAGATGCTGATGATAAAATATGATTGGTTCAATTGGTCAAATGGAACTTTACATAAATATATATATCTTGCAAAATTAAGAAAAATCAAGAATCTAATCTTTTCTTGAAAGAGATCTTCAAATGAAGTTACGCAGCTTTTGGTTACTCAGTTTTGATAGTAGTGAGTGCCAAATTTAAGAAAATCACGGGGGCAAAAAAAGTAAAAACTAGCTAAAAATTTATAGTATTAAAGAGCCTAAGAAAGTACAGCTTTCCTTGAAAGTTTAGTTTTGTTTGGGAACTGACAGACTGCCAATTTTTGAATTTTATGGACGACAAGTGTTGTCAACCGTATTGACTAAAAGTTTGGCTTATTCAGTGTCATAGTTCAACGTGGCAACACTGAGGATAATATGTCCCTGGCCTAAGAATTTCATCAATCAGTCAGTTGAATTGTTACGGACGAAAAGTGATGTCACATGTAATAACTAACTAGTTTCGCCAATTTATTCTCATGGTTCAATCTGGCAGCACTGACTATAATATGGCATTCTCCCAAAAAGATCTTAAAAAACCGTGGTTTTCAGGTATGATTAGACCTAAGATGGGTCTAGACAGCAAAGAGTGTTTTATGTTTATGTCCTTGGTTATTATATTTTAATTTAAATTCCTGTTAAGTTTCAAAATTTTATTGTAGTATATGTCGGTCATATTCTACCATGATGCCGAGCAAAAGGAATTAGCTGAAAGATCAATGAAGGCTATAGAAGCTACCTCCAAACGAACAATTCAAACAAAGATTCTACCTGCTGGCATTTTCTATGATGCTGAGGAGTAAGTTGTCTACGTTTGTTGTTATTATGTTATTGTGTATTCTCATAATATGTAGTATTGGAGTGAGCTTTTATGATTTCCATTATTTAAGTCACCTAAAGTTTTAGACAAAGAGTACAGGTAACTGATAACGCCAATTATTCTAAGAAAAAAAGAAAATTATATCCAGTGTTGCCAGCATAATCATGAATTTGATTAAACAAAATCAGTAGCCTGAAGCATTTGTATTTTTTCCCTCAGTCTTTTGACTTTAGTTTTATGTTTGGATGAAGACGAAAAAACCTCTTTCCAAATTGGAAAAGGCATATTTGTACATGTTTTAAAAAATAGCCTTTGTTAGCCTATACATGCTAACGAAGCCTCAACATTTTATGATAAAAAAAGAGCTAAAAAGAACCTCAGGCATTTTTTGAAGAACTTTTCGGATATTTTCTGTATTTTTGTGCCCCCTTTGAGACATTGCTAGCCCTCAGTATCCGTCAATATTAAAAAAAAACTCTTGTGACCACTAAAAATGGCCTAAAAAAGACATTGCAATGCTTTTGACTATTATCTTGCTCGGAACTATTATTGAGATTTCTACTAGCTATAATGGTAACACTAAAGTTCTGGTCAATATGCACAAAAAGCTTAATTTCGGTAATAGCAGTCGATATAGCACCCTTAAGGAGTTTCAGGAGTTTGTTTTTCAGAATTGGGACAAAGGTCAAACCTTAGTGTAAAGAGCGAGGTATTGAAAATGGGCAGCCTAATTCATATACGGAACAATTTTTTATTTGTTTTAAGTTTCAATGTTTTCAGTGGAAAAACTTTTTTATATTTAATTCCTGATTGTTTTTCAAATAGTGCCAGGAAACCCGCTTCCCTCTCCATAGAAAAATGTCTACTCCCACACGAAAAAATCACTCCATGGAAAGTCGCTCCCGCGTAAAATCCTCCCCGGAGATCTCCCTTTCCGACAGTTTCATCCTTCCTGAAAATTTTTCTCGGAAAATTTCTTGCGAACAATTTCCCCTGAAATTCTCTTCAGCATACTTTAATTTGAAGGAAAAACTTTTATTTTACTTAAATTGTTATCGTTTTTCAAATTAAGCCAAAAATACCCCTTCTGTAAAAAAAAATTCTGGAAACTTCCTTTCCCCTCGATGGAAAGTTTCTCCCGAGTAAAATTCCCCCATGGAGAATTTTTCTCATGGAAAATTCCCCCATGGAGAAAAATTTACCTCCTTCTCCAAAATATATGGTTTTGTACCTTACAATAGCAAATATTATATGTAAGCCATTGGCAAATCTCATAACTTATGGCTCTTTCTCTGGGGAATGGAGGGGTCGGTCAATTTGTCCCCAGCGGCATAATTATTGGACCTTTTAACTATGCTGAACAAAAAAGCTGTTTCTAAATTTTCATTGTACGATTTTAGGGAAAAAGGGCGTGGGAAGGGGACTTTTTGCCCTCCAATCTTTTCTTTCACTTAAAAAGGACACTAGAATTAGATGTATTTTTTTTTGTCAAAATTTTGTTTTTTAGATTTTTGGTTACTGTTTGGCCGATTTTGTTATAAAGTGATTGCCAGGATCAAAAAAGAACAAAGAGTATTATTAAAATGTTAGAAATATTGTGGCAACAGGAAAAAAAAAATCAAGAAAGGCAGGATCTGCTTTCTTGATTGATACGGAAACAAACATATATGAATGCCTACATTTGCGTCGTTCTGCATTTTCAGGGAAAGACATTGCCTCATAAGCTATTAAATCCATAAATCGATACAATATTCAAAGCAAACTCGAAGTTGAGCATAAATATCGGATACGGAAAACAATATAATAACAAAACGACCATTGCAACCGAATAGCCTATTTAAAGGAAATTGGCTGTTTATCCGAATATATTTAGAATTTCAGTTGAAATCCAATTTTTATTGAATGAAAATTAGGCTTCTTTTGTATTTCGCTAGTTGCAATAGAAAACGCTGATCTGCCAATGGCGCTAGTTGTTTTTAATTTTAATTAAAACCTTGTTTAAGCAAAAAAGTTTCTTGTCTTATAGTTTTCTTTCGTTTACTTTTCAATTTAATCGGTTTCAGTTGAAAAGGGTAGTAATCAATCCTTGCATGTTTAAGAATTACATAGATAACTCGGGAATGGGCACCGACTAGTCTGGTGTCTCCGACTTAGTGTCTTTTTGTGTGTCAATACGTAATTTAGCTTCATCACTAGCTTAGACTCTCGTTCAGCTTTTGTTGTTGCATTGTTTTATCTTTCTTCTGGTATTTCGGGGAATATGGTGACGGTATTCAGATTAATATCATCACCATATTTACCTATATATATATATATATATATATATATATATATATATATATATATATATATATATATATATATATATATATATATATATATATATATATATATATATATATATATATATATATATATATATACATACTATATATCTATATATATATAAATAAGTTGTCCGTGTGTGTGTGTGTGTCGAGTAACGTCATGTTTGTGTGTCGACTGACGTCATGTTTGTTGACTGACATCATTTTAAGAATTGAGCTGTATGCGTCATGAAGTTGTTTGTCGACTGACTTCATGTTTGTCAACTGATGAAATTACATACCGGGACACCGGGACACAAATGACGACCGGGACACAGGGAATATAAATGACGACCGGGAACCTCAAAGAGAAATTACAGACTGGGACACCCGGACACAAATCACGACCGGGACACAGGGAGTATAAATGACGACCGGGACACAGGGACACAACTACAACGGGGACGGCGGGGGCACAGGCGGGATATATAAATGACGACCGGGACACAGGGATTGTTCGAATAGAAATTACAGACCGGGACACAAATGACGACCGGGACACCGGGAATATAAATGACGACCGGGACACTCAAAGAGAAATTACAAACTGGGACATCGGGACACAAATAACGACCGGGACACAGGGAATATAAATGACGACCGGGACACTCAAAGAGAAATTACAAACTGGGACATCGGGACACAAATAACGACCGGGACACAGGGAATATAAATGACGACCGGGACACAGGGACACATCATTAGAATAATGAGGTATAGATCTGAATACGGATTGTTTTTCCCATGGACAATTATATGTTGCATGTTCAAGAGTCAGTAAACCTGACAATCTATTTATATGCATAGACAATGGGACAGCGAAGAATGTTGTATATTCGCATGTTTTACGTAGTTAAATATATATATATATATATATATATATATATATATATATATATATATATATATATATATATATATCTATCTATCTATCTATCTCTTTTTACAGGTGGGACACAGGGACACAACTACAATGGCGCGTAAAGACTTACGCGCGGGGGGGCTTGGGGGGCGCGAAGCGCCCCACCAACTAGGTGTTGGGGTGGCGCGAATATATATATACATATACTATACAATACTATATATATACATATACTATACAATATTATATATAAACTATATATCTATATATATAAAAATAAGTTGTCTGTCTGTGTGTCTGTCTGTGGATCAGGTGACGTCATGTTTCTGTGTCGACTGACGTCATGAAATTAGTTGTCGTCATTTTTGCTTTGACGGTGACGTCATTAATGGTATTTAAGACATTTGTTCACGGAAAAATGTTTAATTGTAAAATGACTGAAGAACCTACAATGGCAACAGCCGAGGAAGCTGCTCAAAGAGTTTATGCCAAAAAACGTGCTGCTGATAGAGAAAGTAAGAAAAGAAAGCGTTCCAAGGAATTACAAGAACAGCAAGAAAACAGGCTTGCAGCTGATAGAGAAAGTAAGAAAAGAAAGCGTGCCGGGGAATCACAAGAACAGCAAGAAAACAGGCTTGCGGCTAAAGAACGCAAAACCGCGCAGTTAGATGAAAATCCACCTGGACAGCGAGAGTCAAAACATATCAAAACTGAAAATGATAGCGATGATGATTGGGTTTGGGATTTTGTCTTGGATAAGGTCATCAATGCCTACCAGATTTAAGTTAAAAAAAAACAAAGGTTCGTCATAGTGACGCTGAAAGATAAAGAAGAAAAAGAAAACTGAAAAAAGAAAAAAGGTAAAAAACTTTAAAAAAACTAAAAAGAAAAAACATTCAAAGAGAAATTACAGACCGGGACACAAATGACGACCGAGACAGAGGGAATATAAGTGACGGCCGGGAACCTCAAAGAGAAATTACAGACTGGGACACCCGGACACAAATCACGACCGGAACACAGGGAATATAAATGACGACCGGAACACAGGGATTGTTCGAATAGAAATTACAGACCGGGACACCGGGACACAAATGACGACCGGGACACCGGGACACAGGGAATATAAATGACGAACGGGACACTCAAAGAGAAATTACAAACTGGGACACCGGGACACAAATGACGACCGGGACACAGGGAATATAAATGACGACCGGGACACAGGGACACATCATTAGAATAATGAGGTATAGATCTGAATACGGATTGTTTTTCCCATGGACAATTATATGTTGCATGTTCAAGAGTCAGTAAACCTGACAATCTATTTATATGCACAGACAATGGGACAGCGAAGAATGTTGTATATTCGCATGTTTTACGTAGTTAAAAACATATATTTATATCTATCTCTATTCACAGGTGGGAAACAGGGACACAACTACAATGGCGCGTAACTAATATGGCGCGTAACGAATTACGCGCGCGGGGGGGCTTGGGGGGGGCGCGAAGCGCCCCACCAACTAGGTGTTGGGGTGGCGCGAAGCGCCACCCCAACAGCTAGTATACAATATATAATATAGTCGCTGACATTGGAAGTTCTGTTTGGAAGCTGTCTGCAAATCTCTCACGTTATTGGCCTTGGGTTTGCGAACAGGTTTATTTAATTTCTTGGTATCTAATAAATTACTAATAATTACTTCATTAGTTATTTACGTTGTTACATGAATATATAATGAATCACGTCTAATGGATCACTAATCATTACATCATTAGTTCTTCTTATTATAAATTGATATAGGTTGTTAACCATTTACTAATTCGATAATAATCTTATTTAATCTAGCTTATTATTTAAGTTCATATTATTATGAACTATTATTAAATATTATTTAATATTATTAAAGCTTATTAATAAATATTATTTAAATGTTTATTTTAATCACATTTTGCTTTCCAGCTATCATCAAAAATATATACTTCAACAGCACCCTTGGCTAGTGGATAAGATCGACTTGGATACAATGAATGTAGAAGAAATGAATAACTCGTATGTGGCTGCCCGTTTGAATGGCTATATTGCGGGCTATGGAACGCCCGCCAACTTTGAACAAGAGCTGCCATCTTTGAAACTATCAGAAGAAGTTGCTAATTATGTTAGACGACAAGTTGCTAGTGGAAGACGTTACGATTGCTAATTAGACACTAATTAGGATATCTGCACAAAAAAAGAAACGTTGGGAGTGGTACACCTGAGCCACGTCATAGTCATATCTATCGATAAAATCAAAATTACGCATTGCTACAGCGCCAATTATGTTCGCCGTTCGATTTTTCTCGAGTTGAACATTGTTCAACTTTCTAGCATAAGTTTCTTGACTGACAAATCAGAGTCAAGGTTTAAGGCACACTTTTTAAAACTAGAAAAGATGAAAACGTAGAACAGTGGTTCTTCTGTCTGTGAGAGGAATCTGAAAAAAGCTAGGAAGACATAGTATTAGTAGAGAACAGTGGGACATAAATTAGTGTTGGTGCAAACTCTTTAAACTAATTTCTTGCTGTTTTAATTTTCCACTTTTTAAACACAAGTGCGACGCTAAAATAAAAAAATGCCATGCCATCCATAAAAATTGTTTGTTTTCTTATCGACAGACGTGACTATGATGTGGCTCGGGCTGTATTTTCTTTAAGACTGGTTAAATTGAGAAAATATGGACTAGGAATTGACTTTTTGTGTTTTCAATTCCCCTCCTTCCCTCTGAAAGTTTATGCCTGGGTGCCCCTATGAAGATAGAAAAATCTTTTTGAGCTATTATAATTGGTAAAATCGTTGCATATCTTTTCTACGAAACGTTCAGACGAAATTGATAAAGCGATGAAAAGTTTTTAAGTGGTTAACGAAACGAAGTGTTTGTTGAAATGGTTTTTCCTTGGGATTCAATTTTTAAGCCCCTGTTGCATAACTGCAGAATTGTGAGAAACATAAGTACAAAATAGAAAAAAAATTGAAGGTAGAAAATAGAAAATAACTTGAGAAAAAATAGAAAAAACAAAAACTTGGCGAAATTGTCATAGACGCATAAAGTCAAAAGGTTAAGGGGATGTCATAAATACTGGGAAAGGAATAGTTTAATCATTATATAAAATGGGTATAAAACTGAAACCTTCATATTCACATATATTTTAGTGCCTGTTCAAGGGTATTGTTGATAGGGGTGGAGGTTTTCTCGATTACCTATTAGAAAAATATCCCACTCTTGTATATTGTTGTATTAAACCCTCTCAACGAACATGATTTAATAGTCATTATCTGAGCATGATTAGTAAAAAGGATTATTATCTAAAAAATTTCTTGAATGAGCTGACTCTGGTTTTGACTTTTTTGCTTCCCCTTCAGTTTTTTGTGTTATGGAGAACGAGTTAACCGTTTCATTTTTATCAAGTAAGACAGTCCTTTAAGTGTTTTGTGTGTATGGATATGACTAAAGGTGTTTCAGCAGGGCTACAGTATAACGAATATAAGGAGAAGCACTTTTATTTATATAATAGAGAAAATCTATAAATTAATAGGAGGAAATTTATGTAAGGAGAAAATTTGAAAAAGGATCAAGGTTTTATGTATTTTAAGAGGTATTGCGCATTCTAGAGTGACCTTAGATCTAACCCACCTTTACGCGTTACGCCAATTACAGATGAATGAAATAATACTCACAGAAGGTAAAGAAGAAATTTTATGTTTCAGGTTAATATTTTAATATTTCAGGTACTTAGATGTGAGTGTCATTTGGAGGGGATAGAATGGAGGTGGATACTTGGAAAGACCTTCACGTTATCAAAGAGGCCCTGGATTCATTCCTGAAAGTTTTATTCACCTAGCTGAACTACTTTCAAAGAAAGCAAAATAGCCTTATGGATTTGATTATAATGAACTTAAAAATAAAATAATAAGAAACTTAATATTTAAGATTGCAAAGAACTTAAGTTAAAAGCAACATAACCATTGGTAATATTTAATTCAATTTTGTGGGAATATTTTGGAGCATTCTTATGACTTGTCTTTTTTTGTATTCATATAGGTTAGCTAAGGGGTTCTTGAAAACACCTAATGTCGTATTTGGTCTCATTCGTAGCAAAATTGGGTCAGATTTCATGCTTAATGAAGCGTTTCATTCAAAATACTTTTTTGCAAAGGCGTAATGCTGAGATCGCTGTTAGAGGACTGACACAACAATCTATCGTTAGATGATAACGAATATTGTCTTTGTAAAGCCTAGCTTGTTCTTCTTTGTATGTTTGATCACGTGTTGAGCGTTTGGAAATGTTTGCCCAGTCTCCTGTCTAATGAAGTGTTTATTCTAAAATGCTATTGCAAAGATAAAATGCTGATGATAATGTCAGAGGGCGGGCGCAAACTATTGTTTGGAAGTGTTGTGTCCAAAGAGATTAATTTGTATTGTTTTGAACATTGTTGTTTACCCTTTACCAAGTGATTAACTCTGATGGTAGATGTTGCCACCAATTCTTTCCCACTTTATTTTAAGTCATATGCTCCATGTTTAAAAATTTGTGCCAGATTTCTTGTTTAATGAAGAGTTAAATTCTAAAAAGCTATTGCAAAGATGAAATTCTGAGGACTATGACATAGATAACTGGCGCAGTGCGGGGTAGAGCTGGTGTATTGTCTTTTATTGTTAATAAATATTACATAGAATAAATTTACTTTTGCTTTTATCTGTTTTTAGTTGTTTTGGTTTTCAGAAAGTTTTTTTTATTAGTTTAATATATTTTTTAATATGCAAAATGAAAGTTTCAACGAGGAATTAATTATGTTCCTGTTTTTGTTTTCAGTGCATGTGTGCATGAGAATTCAATGTGGAGCGAATATTGCGGAGTTTTTTGTTCCTTACTTGTTTCTTCAAGCTGCTGTATTTTCAGCTTACAAAAAAATTTGTACTCTAAAATATACTTTTACTGACGATTTATTGCAGCACCAAGCAGCGCCTGAGCTGCGTGTGCTCCTCTTATTCTAGTGAAAGCTTAATTTTTTGTTTCTTTTCATAAAGGTACGACTTTTTGCCATCTCATTCAAGGGAGTTCTGCTCTTTTGGTAGTTTCACTGGATTTCCAGTCGACATTGCCAGTCGAAAAACCCCCAAAACATGTTTTGGTTTTAGTGTTTTCTTGTAAAACACTTATGTATAATACAATATTTTGAATTACTGCAACCTTTAACCTGGCATGACCAATTCCTTAACCTGAATTACTGCAACGCCAACGATATAGACGTAACACCATAATATGCGATTTTTGTTGACAAATCTTGTCTCGAAATAATTAATTTGTTTTGTTTCCGGTTATATTTATTTTCTTTACTCAAATAATTTGTATGAGAAAATGTGTATCAGACACCCTGTTTGAACTATCATGCTGTTCCAAAAAGGTCTTGCGATGACCATGGACTGCAACATAGAAGTGGCAGATTAGGCAATAGAAGTGGCAAACTGTGGCATTGAAGTGCAGCGACACTCATTGCCTGACACTCATTGCAGATGGACCCAGTTTGACTTCAGATGTTTGTTTGACTGTCATTCCACGCAAAGTAACGGTCCTGTGTCAATTCTAAATTCTAGGTTCGACCTGCCTAAAAGTATAGGAAGGCGTGCCTTGTTTACCTCTCATTCCAGGCAATCTAATGGTCTTATGTCAGTTTTAAATTCTTGATCGACCAGCCTGAGACTCTTGGCAGGCGTGACTTGCTAAAAGATAACAAACAAGTATTGATCCAATATGAGAGGCATGCTTACTCCCGCCGTTTATCCGTGCTATCTAACCAAACAGTTGGAAAATTATAGATTTCACCGTTTGCCTGCGAGTCCAGAGGACTTACTGGTCATGCGTCAATCCTATGACACGGTATTCCCCCTTTAAACTACAAGACGCCAAGCCTATATGGCTTGGGTTTCACTTGTTCGCCTGTGAGTCCAAGCAAATTTAGTTTCAGATTTGCTATAGGTCCAGTGAACATTGTCCGTCACGCATCAACCCAAAATCAATCTAAATCTTTCACCCTTTAGTTCTATGACTGTCTACCTTAGGTTCTGCCCTAGGAATGACGCATGGAGGGATGATAGATAGACTTATCAGTCAACAAATGAACTGATGATCATTTTTATACAATCCTAATTAGGGCTTATTCCAAATTTGCTTCTTACTTACTCGGACTATTTGTCTTGGCTTTTTCTATAAGTAGCCATGGTTTTATGCCCACAATTTTTTTGATTTTAATCAAGACGACCACAAGCCTCTTAATCTAACACTTGATAGAAGATTGAATATTTTGTCTCGAATTCATTGATTTTGCTTTTCTAATTATTTCGAGTAGCTTCGGCCTCCCTGGTTTAACTGATAGTTGTGAGCTATGTCAGCAGTTAACTTGCAGTTTTTACATATTTTTTTTTTTGGAAAAAGTTGCGTCAAGCCTATTCGTCATTGGCAAGCCATTTTTATATCTTCTTAAAACTAATGACTAGTAACAAAACAAAGAAAAAATAAAATAAACGCAAATTTTTTTATAACGGAATAAGCTACCAACTTTCTTAAATAACGTTTAATTTCGCATATATTCCATAATAAATAAGTCCAAAAATGTAAGAAAAAACATAAAATAGTCTAAAATATGTCAAAAGATAAATTAAATCGTTTTGTGAAGTTATTTGAAATAAGGTCGAACAATATTGGTTACGAACCACTCTTCACTAAACTGCAGATGGTCTCCATCGGTATCAAGAAGAACAAGACGATCCCCCATCTTTTTTAAACCAAGTCTATCTTCAATCCATAAAGAAGTTTCGTTTAATCTCTGAATGACAAGCGATCCAGGTTTATAATATCCAAACCATGAGGATTCTTTAGGCTGCACTGTTGTGTCGTTGTTAAATTTGACCAATACTAGTTTTTCAAGGTTTACTAAATTTTGTTTGTATTCTTGGTTAATGAAAACTTCATTGTTGATATCTGCCAGAAATTTACTCTTCTTCTTGTACGTTGGTTCATCAAGAGGGTCATGCCAGTATCCTGCTGGTGCCAGAATTCTTTGAACCCAACTACAAAGAAAAAAATAATAATGTTAAAAAAAGGGGAAAAAGATCCTCAACGTATCCAAAATTTTCACTTCAGCATAAAGGAGAGCGGCGGAGGTAGACGATTTTACGATCATAATTTTTATAAGTTTGAAGAGGCAGGGGTTCTTGTAACTAACTTCATTTTCAGGAATGTTTGAACTCCTCCAACCAATTTGTAGGCTAGATACTAAGAGTAATATTCTAATTTAGTCTCAAAATAGTTCCAAAATAGAAAAGATCGAAACCTAAATCAGACGCTCCAGGCAAATGTATTTCTGGAAATAAAAGGCACATGAGAGTTAAAGTGCTCGCACTCACTCTGGATTGACTTCAAAAACCCTTTTACCCAATGTTGGATAGTGTTGTCAGTAGTATATAATAAATTGGTCAGGATGGGACAAAATATGCATATACCGTAAACCTCTTTTGCATATGCCCTAAACCTCGCTTGCACATTCCAACAGGCACTAAATTTGCCTATACCCAAAACTTCATTCACATATAGCAGCCTGTAAATGCTTGATATTCAGTAATCCCCTTAAAAACTCTTTGAATAAACTTTTATCCGGGTTGAATGAAACCGGTTTACATTTTAAGAAGTTTTTACACTGTGTAAATATAAGCAGGATTGTAAATGTATTATATTAAAAGACGTCGATAATAGAATTTTAATATCATTTAAATTAAAAAATAAATAATTAAAATAAAAAAAACAGTAGCAAATTTGAAAATTCAAAAAAAAAAACCAACTAAAAATAAAAACAAACTTAAATATGAAAAAAAATCCATGTTTTTTGGCATGACAAAAAAGGTCATGCCAGTATCCTGCTGGTTCCAGAATTCTTTAAACTCAAAAGAAAAAAGAGTGTAAGAAAATAAAAATGAGATTCCATGAACTGCAATTAAGGTTTCCCACAAGGGAGAGCAAAAGAGGCAGTTGTCCCTGAAATGAATATGCCGGCTATACTTGTCGAAACTTTAAGAGGCAGGTTTTTTCGTGCAAACCTCATGCTTGGAGTAAAAAACCTCATGCTCGGGGTAAAAGCCAACCCCCTTCCCCAGCTTATGAGCTGGTAAGGATCTTCTGTTTCATCATAAATGCTTTCAAGATAAAGAGAGTTGCCACCTCTAAGAGCCCATTTTAGAAAACTTTAAGAGGCAGAAGTTTTTCGTACAACCCTCATCCTCGGGGTAAAAACCAGCCCCTCTCCCAGCTGACGTGCTGGTAAGGATATGAACACAATCTTCTATTTTATTGTGAACAAACTTCAAAATAAAGAGGTAGTTGCCATCCATAAGGGCCCAAATTGCAAGCTTAGGCCAAATATGTCTCTAAATAAAGAGATGTATGAATTGGATAAACCCACCCCAACCTAAGATTGATTTAAAGGATCCTTAATTCTATTAATTTCAATGAAATTTCTTAGGCTTCATGATAAAAAACGGTATTTTGTTGCAAAGCGAACTCTTATGATTGAAGACTTTAAATTTTTTGTTCTAACGAGGACTCTCATTATCCTAAAGCTGCTAGTTTCAAACGATCATCCCATCCTGTATATTGTATACATTATAACATATCGTTCTATTGTAAAATATAAAAAAATTGTAATATAATTCGTTATCAGTAAAGCACAAGTAGATAAAGCACCGGTGAGAAGGCAGGCACAAAAAGCGTTATTTTGCGTCTGTGAGGATTTGTTTCTGCGATCACAGTTGTGTGAGGACTGGAGAACGTAAAAAGACGTTGCCTACATAAAAAGATGTCGTCAATGTGTAAAAACAGAGACGCGTCAATGAAAATTAGTGTAGCCTAGATTACCTTGAATACTCTATAATGGTATGGATACCATCAGAAAGAATGGTATTTATTTTGGTAGTTATGATATTTATAAATGAATTACAGATTGTGAATGATAGCCCCCAAACTTTGTTTGCCCTTGTTCATTTTCCACAATGTCCATTGTTACAGAATTGCACGAAATACACAACAACCCCGAAATCTAAATTATGTGATTTTGATGATATCAATGGTTTCACCTTCATACCGAACTCAAGAAGATTGATTCAGTATTGCAAAAAATCATGTAATATTGATGGTATCACTGTTTTCACCTTTATACCAAATTAAAGAGGATCGACTTATCAATGCAACTGCTATTTCAAATGAAAATTTACATTTTACATTGTTGTCTTTATTTAGCATTCTATTTAGATAAGATAATTTTTTTTAAATGAATACAAAACACTTTCCAGCCCCTGCTAAGAAAGCCCCGAAGGGTTTGTTGGCAGCAGATGGCAGTCTTCTCTACTCTACATAGTACTACATACAAACATATAAACTACATACATATACATACAAACAAACTATTCTTTTGCAAGGAAAAATGATTCAAATACCACTAAATCGGTTCATAATCCTGCTCAATTATGGTATTCTATTACTTAGCTTAATGTGAATTCGTCCGTGGTATATGTCCTCGTTTTTCACATGCAAATTCATATGTTAGTATCCGTTAAAGGGATTTAGAGTCGAGAAGACAAAAAAGGAGTCTGTCATCAGAAATATTTAGTGCTTGACTAGGCTCGACCCTATATTGTATTATTTCGTCACGTTTCATGCTTTTAGCATTTAGTGAATATGCATATCATCTGCTACTGATTAGCCGTTCAAAATTTAGCCGGGTTAGATCTGCAAAGCTTCTTTACAAGATCTACTTGAAGAAAATGGTTTGATAATTACGACTAGTAAGTGAAAACATTTTGTTATTAAAGCTAAACAGCAAAATGTTATCTAGATTGTAGTTGTTTTACATTTAATCTGGTTCAAACGTTGTGCTAGAATTCCGTTGCGCGAAACAGCTTTTACAAGCCAGAGGTTGTTACAGAGGTGCTACAAGCTAGAGAACAAAATACAAGTCTAAAATATTCCACAATAGTAAATATACATAAATAAATTATAACAAGACTATTACAACTATTAAAGGCCAGAGGTTGTTACAGAAGTGCTGCAAGCTAAAGAACAAAACACAAGTCTAAAATGTTCCTCAACAGTAAATATACATAAATAAATTGTAACAAGACTATTACAACTATAAAAAGCCAGAGGTTGTTACAGAGGTGCTGCAAGCTAAAGAACAAAATACAAGTCTAACATGTTCCACAACAGTAAATACACATAGATAAATTGTAACAGGACTATTACAAGCATTACAAGCCAGAGGTTGTTACAGAGGTGCTGCAAGCTAAAGAACAAAATACAAGTCTAACATGTTCCACAACAGTAAATATACATAGATAAATTGTAGCAGGACTATTACAAGCATTACAAGCCAGAGGTTGTATACAGAGGTGCTGCAAGCTAAACAACAAAACACAAGTCTAACATGTTCCACAACAGTAAATATACATAGATAATTGTAACAGGACTATTACAAGCATTACAAGCCAGAGGTTGTTACAGAAGTGCTGCAAGCTAAAAAACAAAATACAAGTCTAAAATGTTCCACAATAGTAAATATACATAAATAAATTGTAACAGGACTATTACAACTATTAAAAGTCAGAGGTTGTTACAGAGGTGCTGCAAGCTAAAGAACAAAATACAAGTCTAACATGTTCCACAACAGTAAATATACATAGATAAATTGTAACAGGACTATTACAAGCATTACAAGCCAGAGGTTGTTACAGAGGTGCTGCAAGCTAAACAACAAAATAAAAGTCTAACATGTTCCACAACAGTAAATATACATAGATAAATTGTAACAGGACTATTACAAGCATTACAAGCCAGAGGTTGTTACAGAGGTGCTCCAAACTAAAGAACAAAATACAAGTCTAACATGTTCCACAACAGTAAATATACACAGAAAAATTGTAACAGGACTATTACAAGCATTACAAGCCAGAGATTGTTACAGAGGTGCTGCAAGCTAAACAACAAAACACAAGTCTAACATGTTCCACAACAGTAAATATACATAGATAAATTGTAACAGGACTATTACAGGCATTACAAGCCAGAGGTTGCTACAGAGGTGCTACAAGCTAAACAACAAAATACAAGTCTAACATGTTCCACAACAGTAAATATACATAGATAAATTGTAACAGGACTATTACAAGCATTACAAGCCAGAGGTTGTTACAGAGGTGCTGCAAGCTAAAGAACAAAATAAAAGTCTAACATGTTCCACAACAGTAGATATACATAAATAAATTGTAACAGGACTATTACAGCTATTAAAAGCCAGAGGTTGTTACAGAGGAGCTGCAAGAAAAAGAACAAAATACAAGTCTAACATGTTCCACAATAGTAAATATACATAAATAAGTTATAACAGGACTATTGCAACTATTAAAAGCCAGAGTTTGTTACAGAGGTGCAGCAAGCTAAATAACAAAATAAAAGTCTAAAATGTTCCACAACAGTAAATGTACATAAACAAATTGTAACAGGACCATATCCAGGTGGAGGGGGGTTCCTTACTTTCAGTTGAAAGAAATCGTTTTAAGTTAATTAGAAATTATTTTTTAAATAATGCTAGGAAATTCGATGCCCCCCTTCATAGCAATGTCCCATCACGCTAAAGTTTTTTAGTAATTCTAAAAGAATAATTTATTCTAATTAAACGCCTTTGTGATTAAGGTGTAATTCTTAAAGAATTGGAACAAAATTCGAACTTTACCGTTAAAACTATTACCGTTTACTATTACCGTTTACTATTTACTTTACCGTTTACTATATTTAATAACGGAACTTTACCGTTTACTATTTACTAGGAGGTGAGCCCCCTAATATGCGTAATAATTTCTGTTCGTTTTAAGTTTTGATGTTGCTCCTTGCTTTCAGTTGAAGAAACTTGTTTTTTTATTTAATTTTAAATAGGTTTCACTTCTTTTTATAAAAACTAGTCGAGTCCTAAAAAATATAAAGTTTGTGAATGTATTTTCAAAAGTGGAGAGAAAGAACCCTCTCCTTCATTCTTAATTCAAAATCACTCCGTAATATAAAAAATTGGTTGCTAATAAATAACGTCCTATATCTTTGTCTATAGAAAAGAGAAGGAAGTTAACTTTTCCCCCACAAAAACTCAATAGGTTGTAAAACCTGAAAAAGCAATTATGGCCCTTAATTTTAACTAGGTTTCCCTTCTATTTATAAAAACTAGTCGAGTCCTTAAAAAATATAAAGTTTGTGAATGTATTTTCAAAAGTGGGGAGAAAAAAGCCTCTCCTTCATTCTTAGTTCAAAATCACTCCTTAATATAAAAAATTGGTTGCTAATAAATAACGTCATATATCTGTGTGTGTAGAAAAGAGAAGGAAGTTAACTTTTCCCCCACAAAAACTCAACAGGCCGTAAAACCTTAAAAATCAATTATGGCCCTTAATTTAAACAAGCTTTCACTTCCATTTATAAAAACTAGTCGAGTCCTAAAAAAGATTAAGTTTGTGAATATATTTTCAAAAGTGGGGAGGAAGAGGGCTATCCTTCATTCTTAGTTCAAAACCACCCCTGAATATATAGAAAATGGCTACTAAAAATTAACGTCATATATCAGTGTGTGTAGGAAAGAGAGGGAGGTTAACTTTTCTCCAAAAAACCCAGTTTAGTTTTTCTGATTTTAGTGGCTAAGGGGTAAAAATTCGCCACTACTATTGTTGTTATCTTGTCATTATTCTTCTATCATGTGTTGCCAATCTATTGTTATCTTGTTATTATTCTTCTATAATGTGTTGCCAATCTATTACTGTTATCTTGTTATTGTTCTTCTATCCTGTAACTTTTATTTTCAGTGAGGTTTAATTCTATTTTTTTGGCAGCTAAGGATAGGTGTTCCCCAATCTGTTGTTGCAATCCTGTTATCTGTCTTGTATACTGTATAAATTTTTTATTTTTAACGCGAGGTTTGTTTTATAGCTAAAAAGTATAAATTCACCTATTCATGGTTACCTAGTGTTACAATTCTATCCTGTTGCACGCATCAAAAATGTATTTATATGCATTTTTGCTACGTTTTCACGAGTCAGACAAAATTTTGGAGGAGGGGGAAAAACCATTACATCCCCTGAATACACCAAAACCATATGTATTAAAAAATAAACAAAAACTTACTTGGAATAAGCATGGTTGAGAAGCCTTCGAATGTAGTCACAGTACTTTTTACTATCCCCAGGACATTTTGGAAGGCCATAAACACCTTGATGCTGACCTCCCAGAGTGACCAGAGTTTTCATTGGCGGATCAGAGCATCTCTGTGCCAGGCCCCGCCTACAAAGAGACATAAATTTTGAAGACTATCTATAGATATATATAATTAATGATAAAAATTTCAGCAAAGCAAAAAAAGGTGCATTTTCTTTGATTGTACATTTACTCGCTTACCAAGAAAAAGTCCGGGATATAAATTAGAGTAACGACAAGACAATATTTCTTCCATCTTCTACCACGGACAAATTAGATATGTTTACAGAGTACACACATTTTTACGTGTGTACGAAATTTTACGTCATGTACAGAGTACATGAAGATCTTCAGACTAAACTCTGAAGATCTTCATTAACGAACAAATAAATTCATTGAAAAAATTAATCATGTTCACAGAGTGCATAAAGTTTTTATAAACTCCGAAGGTCTTAATTTATAAAACTAAATTGAGAAAACTCGAAGCTCCTTGGATAAGTCACATACGTTCAGGGGGTACATAACTGTTTTAAACTCTGAAAATCTAGTTAGAACAATACATGGAGATACTGTGTAACATGAACATATTTATAGATGACATCATGAGGCATATCCAGAGTTTATTCCGATTCCAAAAGAAAATGACCATGCCCTCTTTATTTGCTATCACGGCCTGATGGGTCAGCTATAAAAACTTATGCATATACGATAGTTTTCTTATTATCAAATACTAGCTGTTGGGGTGGCGCTTCGCGCCACCCCAGCACCTAGTTGGTTGGGGCGCTTCGCGCCCCCCAAGCCCCCCACGCGCGTAAGTCGTTACGCGCCATATTAGTTACGCGCCATTGTAGTTGTGTCCCTATGTCCCACCTGTGAATATATATATATATATATATATATATATATATATATATATATATATATATATATATATATATATATATATATATATATATATATATATATATATCTATATATATAAAAATAAGTTGTCTGTGGATGGATGGATGGATGGATGTGTGGATGGATGTGTCAGGTGACGTCACCTGAAAAAACTGGATTAGGTGACGTCAAAACTGAAAAAACTAAAAAAAGGCAAAAACTACAAAAAAAAACTAAAAACTAATAAAAAAAATAAAAAAGCTAAAAAACTAAAAAAACTATAAAGGTAAAAACCAATAAAAAACTAAAAAAAAAACTGAAAAAACTAAAAAAAGGCAAAAACTACAAAAAAAAACTAAAAACTAATAAAAAAAGTAAAAAAGCTAAAAAACTAAAAAAACTAAAAAAACTAAAAAAAGGTAAAAAACTAAAAAAAATAAAAAATAAAAAAAAACTAAAAAAAAGGAAAAAACTGAAAAATAAGCTAAAATAAAGGTAAAAACCAATAAAAAACTAAAAAAAAAAAGGAAAAAACTAATAAATGACGACACTCAAAGAGAAAGCGACCAGGACAAAAAACTAAAAAAAAAGGCAAAAACTACAAAAAAACTAAAAACTAATAAAAAAAATAAAAAAGCTAAAAAACTAAAAAAACTAAAAAAAGGTAAAAAACTAAAAAAACTAAAAACTAAAAAAAAACTAAAAAAGGTAAAAACTAAAAGAACTAAAAAAGAAAAAAATAAATGACGACACTCAAAGAGAAAGCGACCAGGACAAAAGGAATGTTCGATTAGCAATCAACAAAGCACCGGGACACAGGGAGTATAAATGACGACCAGGACACAAGTAAAAAAAAAAATTAACAAAACTAAAAAGAAGGTAAAAACTACAAAAAAACTAAAAAGAAAAAAAAAACTAAAAACTAATAAAAAAACTAAAAATCTAAAAATCTAAATAAACTAAAAAAGAAAAAAAAAGGAAAAAAATAAAGGAGAAAAACAAAACTAAAAAACGAATGTATATACAGACCGGTACACCGGGATACAAATGACGACCGGGACACAGGGAATATAAATAACGACCGGGACACAGGGACACAACTACAACGGGGACACCGGGGGAAACAGGGGGATATAAATGACGACCGGGACAAAAAAACTAAAAAGAAATAAAAACTAAAAACTAATAAAAAAAACTAAAAAATCTAAAAATCTAAATAAGCTAAAAAAGAAAAAAAAAGGAAAAAAATAAAGGAGAAAAACAAAACTAAAAAACGAATGTATATACAGACCGGGACACCGGGATACAAATGATGACCGGGACGCGGGACACAGGGAATATAAATGACGACCGGGACACAGGGACACAACTACAACGGGGACACCGGGGGAAACAGGGGGATAACCTGACAATCTATTTATATGCAAAGACAATGGGACAGCAAAGAATGTTGTATATTCGCAAGTTTTACGTAGTTAAAACCATATATATATATATATATCTATATTCACAGGTGGGACATAGGGAAACAACTACAATGGCGCGTAACTATTATGGCGCGTAACGACTTACGCGCGCGGGGGGGCTTGGGGGGGGCGCGAAGCGCCCCCACCAACTAGGTGTTGGGGTGGCGCGAAGCGCCACCCCAACAGCTAGTATATATATATATATATATATCTATATATATATATATATATATATATATCTATATATATAAAAATAAGTTGTCTGTCTGTGGATGTGTGGATGGATGTGTGGATGGATGTGTCAGGTGACGTCACCTGAAAAAACTGGATTAGGTGACGTCAAAACTGAAAAAACTAAAAAAAGGCAAAAACTACAAAAAAAACTAAAAACTAATAAAAAAAATAAAAAAGCTAAAAAACTAAAAAAACTATAAAGGTAAAAACCAATAAAAAACTAAAAAAAAAACTGAAAAAACTAAAAAAAGGCAAAAACTACAAAAAAAAACTAAAAACTAATAAAAAAAGTAAAAAAACTAAAAAAACTAAAAAAACTAAAAAAACTAAAAAAGGTAAAAAACTAAAAAAAATAAAAAATAAAAAAAAACTAAAAAAAAGGAAAAAACTGAAAAATAAGCTAAAATAAAGGTAAAAACCAATAAAAAACTAAAAAAAAAAAGGAAAAAACTAATAAATGACGACACTCAAAGAGAAAGCGACCAGGACAAAAAACTAAAAAAAAAGGCAAAAACTACAAAAAAACTAAAAACTAATAAAAAAAATAAAAAAGCTAAAAAACTAAAAAAACTAAAAAAAGGTAAAAAACTAAAAAAACTAAAAACTAAAAAAAAACTAAAAAAGGTAAAAACTAAAAGAACTAAAAAAGAAAAAAATAAATGACGACACTCAAAGAGAAAGCGACCAGGACAAAAGGAATGTTCGATTAGCAATCAACAAAGCACCGGGACACAGGGAGTATAAATGACGACCAGGACACAAGTAAAAAAAAAAATTAACAAAACTAAAAAGAAGGTAAAAACTACAAAAAAACTAAAAAGAAAAAAAAACTAAAAACTAATAAAAAAACTAAAAAATCTAAAAATCTAAATAAACTAAAAAAGAAAAAAAAAGGAAAAAAATAAAGGAGAAAAACAAAACTAAAAAACGAATGTATATACAGACCGGTACACCAGGATACAAATGACGACCGGGACACAGGGAATATAAATAACGACCGGGACACAGGGACACAACTACAACGGGGACACCGGGGGAAACAGGGGGATAACCTGACAATCTATTTATATGCAAAGACAATGGGACAGCAAAGAATGTTGTATATTCGCAAGTTTTACGTAGTTAAAACCATATATATATATATATATCTATATTCACAGGTGGGACATAGGGACACAACTACAATGGCGCGTAACTATTATGGCGCGTAACGACTTACGCGCGCGGGGGGGCTTGGGGGGGGCGCGAAGCGCCCCCACCAACTAGGTGTTGGGGTGGCGCGAAGCGCCACCTCAACAGCTAGTATATATATATAAAAATAAGTTGTCTGTCTGTGTGTCTGTCTGTCAGGTGACGTCATGTTTCTGTGTCGACTGACGTCATGAAGTTAGTTGTCGTCATTTTTGCTATGACGATGACGTCATTAACGGTATTTAAGACATTTGTTCACGAAAAAATGTTTAATTGTAAAATGACTGAAGAACCTACAATGGCAACAGCCGAGGAAGCTGCTCAAAGAGTTTATGCCAAAAAACTTGCTGCTGATAGAGAAAGTAAGAAAAGAAAGCGTTCCGAGGAATCACAAGAACAGCAAGAAAACAGGCTTGCAGCTGATAGAGAAAGTAAGAAAAGAAAGCGTGCCGGGGAATCACAAGAACAGCAAAAAACAGGCTTGCGGCTAAAGAACGCAAAACCGCGCAGTTAGATGAAAATCCACCTGGACAGCGAGAGTCAAAACATATCAAAACTGAAAATGATAGCGATGATGATTGGGTTTGGGATTTTGACTTGGATAAGGTCATCAATGCCTACCAGATTTAAGTTAAAAAAACAAAGGTTCGTCGATATATACTTCATAGTGACGCTGAAAAATAAAGAAGAAAAAGAAAACTGAAAAAAGAAAAAAGGTAAAAAACTAAAAAAAAAAGAAAAAGAAAAAACACTCAAAGAGAAATTACAGACCGGGACACAAATGACGACCGAGACAGAGGGAATATAAGTGACGACCGGGAACCTCAAAGAGAAATTACAGACTGGGACACCCGGACACAAATCACGACCGGGACACAGGGAATATAAATGACGACTGGGACACAGGGACACAACTACAACGGGGACGCCGGGGGTACAGGCGGGATATATAAATGACGACCGGGACACAGGGATTGTTCGAATAGAAATTACAGACCGGGACACCGGGACACAAATGACGACCGGGACACAGGGAATATAAATGACGACCGGGACACTCAAAGAGAAATTACAAACTGGGACACCGGGACACAAATGACGACCGGGACACAGGGACACATCATTAGAATAATGAGGTATAGATCTGAATACGGATTGTTTTTCCCATGGACAATTATATGTTGCATGTTCAAGAGTCAGTAAACCTGACAATCTATTTATATGCACAGACAATGGGATAGCGAAGAATGTTGTATATTCGCATGTTTTACGTAGTTAAAAACATATATTTATATCTATCTCTATTCACAGGTGGGACACAGGGACACAACTACAATGGCGCGTAACTAATATGGCGCGTAACGACTTACGCGCGCGGGGGGGCTTGGGGGGCGCGAAGCGCCCCACCAACTAGATGCCACTAGTTGGCCATCCCAACAGCTAGTATATATATATATATATATATATATATATATATATATATATATATATATATATATATATATATACATGTTTTTAACTACGTAAAACTTGCGAATATACAACATTCTTTGCTGTCCCATTGTCTGTACATATAAATAGATTGTCAGGTTTACCGACTCTTGAACATGCAACATATAATGGTCCATGGGAAAACAATCCGTATTCAGATCTATACCTCATGATTCTAATGATTGCCCTTGAGCTTTGTTGATGGTGATTGCTAATCGACCATTCCCTGTGTCGCCGTCGTCATTTATATATCCCCCTGTGCCCCCCAGCGTCCCCTTTGTAGTTGTGTCCCTGTGTCCCGGTGGTCATTTATATTCCCTGTGTCCCGGTCGTCATTTGTGTCCTGGTGTCCCAGTCTGTGATTTCTCTTTGAGTGTCCCGGGCGTCATTTATATTCCTTGTGTCCCGGTCGTCATTTATATCCCCCTGTGCCCCCCGGCGTCCCCGTTGTAGTTGTGTCCCTGTGTCTCGGTCGTCATTTATATTCCCTGTGTCCCGGTCGTCATTTGTATCCCGGTGTCCCGGTCTGTATATACATTCGTTTTTTTAGTTTTGTTTTTCTCCTTTATTTTTCATTTTTTTCCTTTTTTATTTTTTTTTCTTTTTTAGTTTTTTTAGTTTTTTATCTTTTTTAGTTTTTTTATTAGTTTTTAGTTTTTTTATAGTTTTTACCTTTTTTAGTTTTTTTTTTACTTATGTCCTGGTCGTCATTTATACTCCCTGTGTCCCGGTCGTCATTTGTGTCCCGGTGCTTTGTTGATGGTGATTGCTAATCGAACATTCCTTTTGTCCCGGTCGCTTTCTCTTTGAGTGTCGTCATTTATATTCCCTATGTGCCGGTGTCCCGGTCGTCATTTGTGTCCCGATGTCCCGGTCTGTAATTTCGTCAGTTGAAAACACGACGTCAGTCGACACACAAACATGACGTCACCCGACAGACAGACCCACACACACACAGACAACTTATTTTTATATATATAGATAAAGTGAGCGAAAATAGTCATAAACAAAAAGAGAAAACATGGAAAGCGAAATATTTAAGTCAATAATAAAACACAAAGAATTGCAAAGTAACACTAAACTAGATACTAAATAGGAACTAGACTAGAACTTAACAGAATCCTTTCAAATGAAATCTTGATTTGACAAGAATACCTCGATTTTTTGTATAGCTACAGTAGATGGTTCTAAGGCATTCTCCCCCCCACCTACGAAAAATACTCCCCCTACCGCCGTGGAAACTACCCCCCGGAAAATATCCCCCAACCGTGGAAAACATCCCCCAACCGTGGAAAATAAGATTTTCCAAATTTGAAAATTTTATTTGAGTTTTATTTTGTTTTTTTGTTTCGTTGAAAAGTGCTAAGGAAAGGGAAAAAGAGTAATTTACATACAATAAAAACCTTTGAAAGGATAATTGCTTTGGGAACCCAAAATTTGTTGTTTATATTTTTACGGACGAAAGCGTTGTCAAATTTCACAAGTTGATTTTTTTTTATCTCACAAGGGTAAAACTAGCTTAAACCACCATTAATAAATAAATGACACCCAAAACGAATAGAAATTACAACAAATAAACTAGTCCAACTCAAAACGAGCAAAAATTAAAATGAGTAGGGCCGATAATCCCCATGTCTTCTCAAGGCCAGAACATAATATGCACTTCGCTAAAAAAAAAATAATAACCGTGTGTTGTCAGTTTAATATAAATGTTCTGATATTTATTTTCTATAGTCTAAATACTTCTTTATTTAATTGAAGTAAAAAAAGTGAAAACATTTAAAACATATTTTGTTTTCAGTAAAAGTGCAAATTATGTTCTGGTCTAGAGAAGGAGTGGGGGTTGTCAACCCTACTCATTTTAATTTATGTTTGTCTTGAGTTTGATTCGGTTATTTATTGTAATTTCTGTTAGTTTTAGGTTTAATTCATGTGGAAAATTATTTGAATTTATTTCTACTCATAGTTGGCTTAATGCAGCTCTTTACTATTCTTTGACAAATTTGTTTTCTCAGAATTTGTTTTTTAGTTAATTTCTTTTATTGACATAATCTTGTTCACAGAAAAAAATTAGATCTTATTTTTTCTATTAAACTCCATAGTTTTTTACTTTCAAGATCATTTGACTTTATTTTTTTCTTATTTTTGGTTCAGTCAGGTTCTTTACTTTTCTTTATAAAAACTTGTTCCGTATGCTTCTCATTAACAAATACTACATTTAAGTAATAATTTTTTTTTACAAGTTTTTCAACTGAAAATAAGGAGCAACATCAAAATTTAAAACACACAGAAACCATAATGTATATGAAACGGGTTTCCTCCTCCTCAAGACCTCGCTCTTTACACTAATTCTTTTGCATTTTAAAACAAATCTTATTCTAATTACACGGTCACTGTGTTTCAGGAATAGTTCTTAAGGGATAAGGATAGTTCTTAAGGGAACAAAAATTCAAAACATTAGCGCAAAGACAAGGGTCTTGCGGAGGGGGAACTCCTTTCTTATAGGTAATAATATCTGTTCGTTTTAAGTTTTGGTGTTCCTCCTTATTTTTAGATCGAAAACTTGTTTTTTTTTAATTTAAATCATGATCATTTTTTAAATAATACCGATAAATCTGGGTCCTTCTCCGTTAAAAATTCCGGTACTTGTGTATTATACGCCACTCACAAGTTTACGCTGTGTAAAAATCGAGAACAAACCGGTTTCTTTGTTAGTTTCTTAGTTACTTTAAATTTTGGCTATATATTTACACGTTAAGAGGGGGGTAAAGTATAGCGGGTCTTCATACAAAACCTGGTAGGTACAACTATTCTGCATATTAAGAAGTAAGAATGGTTTTCTCACTTCAAACAGTCCAAATACTTGGCCCAAATATAAAGCCCAAATTATATATTTCCCATCTATTCTGTCACTTGTCTTTTTCTTGTATAAAGCTAAGCTGAAAGAAACTCACGAAGAAACCGGTTTATTCTTGATTTTTACACTGCATGAACTTGAATGAGTGGCATAAGTAGTGATTGGGGTTATACTTCGCGTGCCGCTATACGCCTACCACAGAGAGTGAAGAGTCCCTTATATCTAGGTAATACTTCTGCCATCACTATAACCCTTTCACAAACAGTGAGTAGCCCCTTTGCATCTAGGCCATACTTTGCCTGCCGCTATATCCTTTCATTGTTTCCGGAAAATTTTGGCATCATTCCTATGACCCTCTTATCGCATTGACACGCCCGGTAAGCGTGATAATCTAGTCTTGCATTCGAGATAACAGTTTTTAAGAACCAGCATTTGATTACCAAGAATACTGTTGCGGCACTGCAACAGCCTCATATCGTAAATGCCACATCTCCATGTTCTAATGGAGCGCTTCTGACCATCTGGCGGGTATTTCGCTATCATTTTGGCTTATTATCAAAAGTTGAAGTGACCTTGAGGTGACAAAGATGTCCTATCAAAGAAGTTTTGATATATATTCTATAGATCTTTTTAGTACTCTAATGTTATCGAGAAAACTGGTTCTTTTGATGGTCAACGATGCCTACTTCGCTTCCGAGGTGTGGTAACTAAAGCCGGCCAGGTATCCTTTTTGTAATGTAATGGTCTCGAGTATACTGGTTTTCCATTACCGGGCTTGCACATGAGTTTGGATCCCCATGTTCCCTTCCAGGATCCCCATATTCCCCTCTAAGGCCCAATGTCCCCTAACCTTTTGCCCCCTCCTACTTTAAAAAAATTGAATTTTTGAAAAATTTTGAAGTTCAATTTTTTTATCTCTGAATTTTTCTTTTTTTGTCTTGCAATTTTTGGGTTTCGAACTTAGATATTCTTTAGCTAGAAAATTTTTCTTAGCTTAGAATTTTTGTGAACTTAGATACATTTTTTTGACTTTTTTATATCTTAAAATGACATGTAATCTTTGCTGAAAATGATTTTCAATTCGTTTTATGCGGCCACACCTGTGGTACTTTATGGTTGGTCATCGATAGTTATTGGTTTATTGTATGTTTTCGATCAATACTGATTATACACTGGAAGGATAAACACTTACGTATTATTTTAAAAAGCAAAGAGAAAATAATTCAAGAAAGTGTGACTACATGACAGAGTTGTCGTAGTATTGAATGTTGACAAGGACAAATATTTGAACTGCGAAACAGCGTATGCGAGCATTGTCATGGCAGTGAGAGATTAAATTTCTTTGAAGTACCGAAAATATTCAAATGTGAAAGTGGTGGATATACCAGAGTAAAATTACCACGGATGATAGTGCTTAATGATAGTGCATGCCTAAAACCAATCGTTGATCACGAGGGCCAACTTCATGCTCACAGCGCGGGCAATACGTTACCTGTTGATAAACCCAATCGCCACCTTTCGGGTACCAGAAAAGGCGGCGGTGGTTTTCCATTACCGGGTTTCCGCATGTGTTTGGGTCCTCATGTTTCCTTACGGGGCCCCAATACCAGCCTCCAGGACCCCAATGCCCCTACCCTCCAACTTCTTCCCCCCCGCAACTTTTTGACCCCAACTTTTATGAAATTTGGATTTTTTAAATTATATTTTTTTAAACTTATAATCTTTTTAACTTAGAATGTTGTTTTCGAACATAGAATTTTTTTTAACTTGGAATTTTTTACGATTTTATTTTTTAGCTTAAATTTTTCACCTTATTTGTCATGTCTTAAAACGACATGTAATCTTTGGTGAATATGGTTTTCGGATTCGTTTTATTCGGTCGCTCCCGTGGTACTCTGTGACTGGTCATGGACAGTAGTTAGTTTATTGCACTTTTTCAATCAATATTAATTTTGCACTGGAAGGATAAACACTTACGTCGTATTTTAAAAAGTAAACATAAAAATAGTTCAAGAAAGTATTTCTGCTCAATAGATCTTGTCGCAGCAGAGAATGCTGACAAGGACAAATATTTGAACAGCGAAACAAGAACTAAAGGCAACATCATTGGAAACGTATGAGAGCCTTATCATGGCAGTGAGAGATTGGATTTCTTTGGAGTACCGAAAAAATTCAAATGGATATACCAGGGTAAAATTTCAAGAGACAGTGCTCAAATATAATGCAAGCCTAAAGCTGAAAGCCGATGATGAGGGTCAAGTTCTTGCTCAAATAACGGGTGATACGTTAACCGCTGATAAACCCTATCGCCATCTTTCGCCAACACCAATGTACTGCTGCAACAATGTAATAAATCATATCTTTTCTCAGAGCCGGAACTGTTACCTGTGTAAAAGTAATTCGGTAATAGAGAGTGAAATCCAGGCAAAATATAAAGGGCAGTCGTAGATAACATCACCAAGAAAATTGAAGACAATTCAATTAAAAATAAAACATCACTGAACGTTAATAGTATCATCGCTATTTTACCTACAGATACTATCGTTGGACAGAATAATAGCAATGATGAAAAAGTGAAGATGGAATACTTTAAAGAAGAGTATGTGAACATGGTAGAGTTATCATAGAATTGAATGCTGACAGACAAATATTTGAACTACGAAACAAGCACTAATGGTGACATCATTGGATATCTATGTGAGCTATGTCATGACGGTTAGAGAATAAGTTTCTCTGGACTAACATGAAAATTCAACATTACTGATGGTGGATATACTAGAATAAAATTTCCAGAGATGATTATCCTTAAAGATAATACGTGCCTAAAAGTAATATGCGCCCGCACGCCTACTGAACTTCTCCCCCACTCTCACCGCTATGTTAATCTGAAGGCTCGCGGAAAGATAGAAAATATGGAAATAGAAATGAAATTTTGAGGATTTAAGCCCTCCATCCACTCCGAAAAAGATCCACTGGACCTACTCCATAATAGCTGTGTTGTAATTGTACACTACTTTATATAGCTTTATAAAGTCGTGAAATGAAATAACTAAGTTCAATGGAGGTGAAATATAGTCGTCCTTACTAACTGTTTCTTTTGTATAAACTATGTGCGTCATTAGGGACGAATGGGCCACCGCAAGGCATTAAGGCATCTGAAACTGGGAAGACCGATGTATGGTTTTTCTATCATTCTCACTTCGATCAAGCCAGCTGAGTATCTCAGAAAGACAAAAAGACCAACACTACAAAAAAAAAAAAGAATTTAAAATAACAAAAATTTTGCTCACGAGCCATTGAAGTACTCACAAAAACTGGCCACCCTGTGAAAATCCGAGCCCGTGATAACCGTTTTTTAGGTTATCGTCACTCCTGAGCTGTTCACAAGCTATCTCTATTTGCTTATTTGGAGGCATAAAATAGCCACTTTCAGCATCCTAAAAAATATTAAACATTAAATCTGAACCTGAATCAATGTGAATTAAACCACGCTTTACTTCAATGTTTTAAGATTTAAGAAATAGAACTTACAGAAATATTGGTTTCGTACATTCACAAAACAAATTTCTTCACCTGGACTGGTATTGTGGCTTGTCTCTCAATTCGCTAGTAAAAAAGGTAATAAGCGTTCTTTGCATTTAAACAGAGTTACAAAGAGTTCTTTACATTTAAACAAATTTCTTAAAGTCTTGATATTGAAGTCTTGAGTCTTAAACTCCTGAACTGGTATGGAAGCTTGTCTCTCAATAGGCAAGTAAAAAAGGTAATAAGAGTTCTTTACATTTAGACAAAGTTCTTTACATTTAAACAGAGTTACAAGGAGTAACAAAGAGTTCTTTAACATTTAAACACATTATTTAAATTTTTGGTGCTGAATTCTTGAGTCTTAAAGTCTCGAACTGGTATTGAGGCCGGTCTCAATTGGCAAGAAAAAAAGGTAATAAAGAGTTCTTTACATTTGGAAAATAGTGTGAATGTATTAAAGGTGTTGAGGTGTCAAAAGTGGAATAACTAAGGCATCTTTTTGTAGTTGGATGAATAGGTGAATTATTCTGTTAATTGAGATTAAAATATTGGAAGCCACGGTATTGATAGTGTTCAAGTATGGCTCTGAAATCTGGGCGCTTAAAAAGTGTTGATGCAATTTCTAAAATAATACCCACAAAAAATATGGGGTTCGAATATGTAAACCTTACCATAAATGGTGTTCGGTCCCACTTCTTAGATCTACAGTAAAATAAACCTTAAGATGGCTAGGCTACGTTTTTAGGATAAAGAATAACAGTTTGCAAAACGGGTGCTTTTTGCCGTCAACCTAAGATCAAACGAAAACCTGTTTATCCCTGAATGGAGTGGGTTAAGGTATTAAGGCGGGATTGAAATGAAATTGGAACTTCACTGAAGGGGATAAATATTGAAGCTTTGAACAAATTGGGGTAGAAACTGAGCCGGCTCAGCTGTGCAAGTCTCAAACCTTCCATCTCCTCTGAGGATTGAGGTATTCCTGAGTTAGAAGGGTGGGGCGACTTAGGGGGTAGGGAGAAGGGCTGAAGCAAGGGTTCTTATTAACCTGAGCTTCGACTCAGTAAGGTAGATCCGCCTATAGAAATAACGATATAAATAATAAATGTCATACATTTTTCATTTATACTGAAACTCAAACGACAACATTAACCATACACACTACTAGAGGGTGATCTTACTTGTGGGTCATTTTGTCCTTTTGAAAGCTGCTCACCAGAAAAAATGATTTGTGGCCTGGTCAAACTACAGAAGGAGAGATAGATAGATAGGTAAATAAATAGAAGGATAGATAGATAGATAGAGAGAGAGGGGTGGTGAGAGAGAGTGAAAAAGAGAGAGAAGATACATAGGAGAAGAGGCAGAGCGAGAAACAGAGAGAGAATGTACCTTTGCAAAGCCGTGTCCTATTGATATTGAATGAACATAGACACCATTTATTTCTTTCTCTATCACTTCTTTGATTCGGCCAAGACTCAAAGGATTACAACAGGTATCTCCTTAAAAAAACAAAAAACATTATAGCCTATAGCATATAGTGAAATGTGTCAATTCACATCAAGGGATCGAACAAATGAAACGAGTAGTGTCCCGATAAGGCTTTTTGTGACACCCATAGCCACTACTCTTTTCTTCCCTTAATGATTTAAGACGATGAAGAAGTTTAACGGCGATTCCCCTCAAAACACATATCTTCAAGACGTAGGTTCATGTTACGTAATAGGGAGTGTACTCTAAGAGATGCAAATGTTGATTACTTAAAAAATCTGCAAGAGCCAGAAAAAAAAACCTCAGGGCCTCCCACCAACTCATGACTTTTATGGTTGTTACGTAATAAGGAATGTTTTCAAAAAGATGTAGGTGTCTACTATATAATTGTTTTTTCTTTGCTTAAAAAAACGCAAGGGCCAGGAAAAACCTTCAACACGCCGAACCCTGGCACCTAAATCCACCGGGATCCCTAGCATACAATTCCAATTGGGGTCCTAGCAACCAATTCCAACGGGGGCCATAGCATCCAATTTTACAAGGGGCTCTAGAAAGCAATTACAACGGGACCTTATCAATCAATTCCAATAGAGGGCCCAAGCAAGCAATTCCATAGGGACCCTAACATCAAATTTCACCAGGTCCCTAACCTAACCATTGGGGCCCTAGCATCCAATTTTACTGGAACCCCTAGCAGTCATTCCAACGGGGCTCTAGCAAATAATTCAAAGGGGGCCCTAGTAGTCAATTCCAACAGGGCCCTATCAGTGAATTCCAACGTGGCCCTAGCACCCTATTCCATCGGAAAGAGGCCTTAGTATCCAATGTAACTGAGCCCCTATGCTAAAAAGCGACCCATGGCATCCAGTTCCAATTCAATCAGTCAATTCCAATTCCAATCAGCCAATTACAACTCGACCCAAGCACCCAATTCCAACGGGAGCCCTAGCAACCGATGCCAACGAAGACCATAGCATCCAATTTCACTAGGCTCTAACAAGAAATTCCAGCAGGGCCCTAGAAGTCAATTCCGATGGGGGGCCCTAGAAACCAATTCCAAAGGGGCTCTAGCATCCAATTTCACCGGGTCCCTACCAACCTAACCACCAGGACCCTAGAATCCAATTTCACTTGGGCCCCTAGGAGTCAATTCAATCGAGAGCCCTAGCAACAAATTCTAATGGGAGTTCCTAGCAGTCAATTCCAACAGGACCCTAGCATCTAATTCCATCGAGGGGGTCTAGTATCCAATTTGGACGGGGGAGGGTCTACCGACCAATTCCTACGGGGACCTTAGCAGTCAATTCCAACGGGGCCCTGGCAACCAATTCCAACGGAGGATCCAATATTCGTGCAGGGAACCCCCGGTTGTAACTAAGAATGACGCAGTCTTGCGTGAATTGTTTCTTTAGGCTCCGTGGGGAATCCCCACTTGTAACTGAGGAGGACACATATCTGGGATGTTATATAATACTTCTCAGGATTTCATATTCTTTCAGTGTCGTTCTTTCTTTTTTCTCTCAGGGAACCTTTATATTCCAAAGATTTTTGTCTGCTCAAAGAGCTGACATTTGATTCCACTCAACGAGAAATTACAGACTGGGACACCGGGACACAAATGACGACCGGGACACAGGGAATATAAATGACAACCGGGACACAGGGAAACAACTACAAAGGGGACGCCGGGGGGCAGAGGGGGATATATAAGTGATGACGGCGACACAGAGAATGGTCGATTAGCAATCATCATCAACAAAGCTCAAGGGCAATCATTAGAATCACAGGGACACAACTACAATGGCGCGTAACTAATATGGTGCGTAACGACTTACGCGCGCGGGGAGGGGCTTGGGGGGCGCGAAGCGCCCCCACCAACTATGTGTTGGGGTGGCGCGAAGCGCCACCCCAACAGCTAGTTTATTGTTAAAACTAATTCTTAAAATCCACTGGATCGTGTTTTAGCAATAAAATCCCAACAGGATACCCCCCCTGGCAATTCACACCACCATAGCAAACTATGGATGGCATGATGTCCTCTGGCACCCTTCATCATTCCAAAGCAATTTTTCAGGAATTTTCTTGTTAAAAGTATGCTTTCAATCCATTAGATCAAGTTTTCGCAAACCACCCTCAACATGATAAACCATGTCAATTCACACCACCGTGCGACACTATGAATGGCCCTCTGCCACCCTCCGTCATTCCTAAGACATATTTTCATGTTTTTTGTTAAAAATCATACTTTAAAACCATCGGTTTGTGTTTTAGCAAGCCATCCTAAACCTAATGCACCATGTCAATTCCAGCCAGTGTGCCAAACTATGACTGGCCCTCTGGCAACCCTCATTATTCCTAGAATTTTTTTTCAGGATTTTTTCTTGTGAAAAATAATACTTTAAATTCATTGGTTTGTGTTTTCACAAGCCATCCTAAACCTAATGCACCATGTCGATTCCCGCCACCGTACCAAACTATGACTGGCCCTCTGATGCCCCTCATCATTCCTAGGATGTTTTCCAGATATTTCATTGTTAAAAGACATACTTTAAATCCATTGGTTCATGTTTTTGAAAGCCAGCCTTCCGTAATACACCAAGTCAATTCAAGCCACCATGCCGTACTATTACTGGCCCTCTGGCACCCTCCGATATGCCTCATCATTTTTGGATAATCTCTTGTTAAAAATCACGCTCTAAATCCATTGATTCATGTTTCTGCAAGCCATCCACAAGGTGATACATCATGTCTATTCACGCCACTGTACCACACCATGACTGGCCGTCCGGCACACTATGGAACCCATCATCAGTCCTAAGACTTTTTCATTTTTTTATGTGATATCCCATTCAACGTCCCCAAGCTTTTGCCCCCCCCCCCGTTTCAACGGTTCCACCCTAACTCTGCTGGCTTTCACCCCTGTTCAACTGGTTCCAATCCCAGTTCCAGCGATTCTGGTTCTGTCAGTTCTGGTTCCACCACTTCTTCCCTCCAATTCCACAGTTCCGTTTCCACCAATTCCACTCCAAGCTCCATCAGTTCCAGTCTCAATCCCAGTTTCACCAATTCTTATTCCGTCAGTTCCAGTTCTGCAACTTCTGTCTCTGATTCCACAATTCTATCTATTTCAATTCTGGTCCAACGAGTCTTGATTCCAATTCCACCATTTCTGCCCCCCTCCCAAATTCTATAGTTCTGATTACTAAAATCTTGACTGATATAATAAGAATCCTCTATGGTAAAATCAAAACCACACACAGTGCTATCAGAATCATGCAAGTTATTAGCAAAATCTTACATGGTATTATCATAATCTCGCCAGTTATTTACCAAATATCTTCCCCAAAACGGAAAACTTGACTGCAATTGCCAAAATCTAATACGATTCTATCAAATTCAAATTATTTAAAAAACATTCGACGGACAGAGCCGATTATTAGTTTTTATTGTCATACACACACAAAAATTCGTCGACAAGTCAAAATTAACATTCACAAAATTATAATATATACAATTAACAATAATAATTGTCACATACACACGAAAATAAGTCAACAAGTATACACAAAATTATAATATATACAATTAACAACAATATCCGGATTAAAAAGTCGATCCAGCATTAAACAACTTAACAAACGAGGGCACAAAACTAAGCTCATAACGAGCATGTGACACAGTCACAGGTTGAAGTTTTGGTACAGGCTCTGCAACGGCCCTGAGTGGCCTTACCCGTGCCGGTTGATGTTGGGGAGGAAGGATATTTCGGTGTATAGGGCTGGACAAAATTTTGTTACCAAAGGATAGGGCTAGTTTTAAACGACGAGATTGAAGGGTTTGAAGTTGAAACTGATTAAGGAGGGATATGTACGGTATTTTTGGGGCTTTTGAGATTACTAGGAGGGCACGGTATTGCACCCTCTCAACCCGGTCCGACTGTTCCCTAGTCAGCCCGAAATGCCATACAGGGCAACAGTATTCAAGTGTGGAACGTATAAAAGAGAAATAGATGCGTAGGAGGTGTGGTGCAGGGATTCCATGGCGAACCAACAACTTTAGAGACCTGATGGCCAAATTAGCTTTTTTTAACATGCCATCAACATGTTTATTCCACTTCAGATCTGAAGTGATATGAACGCCGAGCAGTTTAATTTCGGTCACGTGACTGGCGCTGGCAATAGGTGGATTAAAAACTGGCGCAGATTTTAAAAAAGAAAATGTTAAAATTACAGATTTATCAAAGTTGACAGTCATTTTGTCCACCTTTGCCTCTTGACATATATCTTTCATTAATGAACCTGCTCTGCTTGGTAGGTTTTTCTGACAACATTCAATGAGCGACAGATCGTCGACATACTTCCAGCGATCGTCCAGTGTTGTTGCCAAATCATTTATTATGACAAGAAACAAAAGTGGTCCCAAGAGGGTACCTTGGGGAACTCCACAAAAAATGGGCAGTGGGTCGGAGTAGGTGGACTTATATTTTGTCCGTTGACATCTACCAGAAAGAAAACTAGCAATTAAACGTACAAGGAATGAATCTACACCTAGTCCAAGAAGTTTTTTTTACAAGAATTTTGTGGCAAATTAAATCAAAAGCTTTTCTTAGATCTATTGCAATAAGATTAATCCAAGAATCTGGTTCATCGAGTTTTTGCAAAATACTGTCAATTATACTTACTAAGTAATGAGATGTAGATGTGTTTGGCATATTTCCAAACTGCCTTGGATCAATTTTGTCCAGAATACGGTCTTTCAGCCATGCTGCAACAAAACTTTCATACACTTTGCTAAAAATGGGTGTCATAGTGATCGGTCGGACACCCGAAAAATCATTGGGCGCATCTTTTTTTGGTATTGGTGTAATGAACCCATTTTTCCAAATTGATGGATACTCACCTGTTTTTGTCACCTGATTAAAAAGGAGTGTTAGGGGGCCACTAAGATAATCTGGAAATGCTTTGATGAGATCAATGGGAATATCTACAGGGGTAATGCTTGTTCTTTTAAGCCTTTTTAATTTGAAAAACACCTGGGACTCTGATATCAAAGGGAAATCAAAAGACTCAGGAGGAGGGGTGAGTATTCCCCCGCTCAGCAAAGGCGGGAGGGATTGCACAATGTTACCCAGATGTTTATTAAGGGAGTTGGATGTTACGACGTCATCTTCATCAATGCCAAAATCGACTCCTTTTTCCACCTTGCCCGTCATCCTTTTGATTCGGTTGTACCACTGGCTTGGTTTGGACTCGAACAGATGATTAACTTTACGTTCTACATATTTGTTCGCGTGTTTTCGAGTGACTTTTCTTAGTTTGTTTTTCAACCTGTTGGCTTGTTGGGTATTACCATGACGGAAAAGCCATCTCTTTTCCATTACCATTTTCTTAACTTCTTGTGTAATATATGGTCGATCTGACGAGAAACGTTTTGTTGACTTCTCAGGAAAACAGGCCTTGTAATTATGAAGCAAAGCTTCTTGGAAAATAGTAGCTTTTTCGTTGCTACTTTTAGCATCTTGGAATTTTTCCCATTTCTCGCAGCTTAACCATTGGCCAAAAGTCAGAAGTCCCTCACTTGTGATTAGTCGACTGATAGTTACAGTTGTAGTGTAATCGATTTTAATGGAACAGGTGGGGTTAACTTCAAGAGAAAAGTGGTAACTTCCTCCAACTGGAGCCCCAGTCGTAGGTATGTTGTAAAATTCGTGCATATTTGTGGAAATTCGGTCAAGGGAGGTGCCACCTTTGGTTGTGGGAAAATTGACGAGCTGCTTCAGGCCGATTCCGGCGTCCAGGTGATGGAGCTTTAATTCATTGGCATCGCCCATCATGAAAATTCCGCATGATGGGTATTTGCCCAAAACAAAATCCGAACTGAGTTGTAGCTTTTCTACGAATGCTTGGCGGTATTCACTCGTCTGACCCGGCGAGTAATAATACACGCAGAGAGCAATACCAGTGAATTTCCGGGGGAGACGTCGTGGTTTTAGAATGACCCACATTATTTCGTCGTACTCAGTTAAAAAGGGACATCAAGTCTAGCTGCTTTAAAAATTTCATGGGCATAAATAAGAACTCCGCCACCTTTTTTCCCCAGTGGATGGTCATCAGGTCGTATTTTTATAAACTCATCAAAACCACCTATTTTCAGGAGTTCTGGGTTTTGTCGATGAACTTCAGAAACCATTAGGACAGATGCCTTTGTTGCCTGAGCTAGACTTTCTAACTCAGCCACTTTATCAAAATTTAAACTTTCAGCATTTGCGTAAATAAACCTAGGGAAGGAAAAAACATCAGAATTATAATACTTTACCTTAGTGGTGTTTGATGTTCTTGTTGTAGGTCTTTGTAAAAATATGTTATTTCCCTGGTGGGCGAGGCTGTCATCAGGATTACCCATACCAACCAGGGGCTCAAATTTATTCAGTACTGGAATTTCGGCTGAAACGAAAGAAATTGTGTCCTCGCCATTGGGGGCTGTGAGGGTGGACAGGAGGGGGGAGGTACGGGGATTTGAAACACTGTCGGGGGGCTCGGGGACGTTATCTTTTATGGGGGGTAGAAAAGTTGATACTGCTGAGGTAGCGGATCCGGGAAAAACATTCCGACCGACCGAGAAGGCGCAACACACGCTTGGTTGGGGGTATGTTGATGTACGGGAGGGATTGTTGGTAAGGGGGGCCACGGAGGTCCGCAAAAGGTGTAATCGCGATGTTTTTGAATTCGTAACCCCTGTCCAATTAAGTTTTCTGATGCCGGGTTCGGATCCAGAAAAGTATTTTCCTGTCGATTGGTGTGACTGGAGCTACGTCTTTTTGATGTACCACAAAACGCATGCGCGAAAACACATTCTTTTTCCGTACTTGATAAAACACAACATAAATCAACGTGGTCAAAATTAAACTCATTATTACTGCAAGTTTTCGAAATAAAACGCGGACATATATGTAAAAACGACACTTTTTTCTGTGCTTACAGAAACCACTTTCATTAAAATACCGACATATCTTGTTAAATTTGGGAGCCTCTTTCACAAAAAACCTGCATATAATATTACATCCTTTACTGGTTAAGGGCTTGCACTTAACTTTTTGTTGCACTATTTTCTAGAAAACAATTAACGGTTCATCTTCAGTCGGTTGAATGTTACGAAACTTATTCTCGTCAGTTAACCTTACGTCAGCTAATTTAACACTTTCCTGAATCTCGTTATCGAGGATCATTCTCACACTGCATGCACTTTTTACGTCACTTAATGAGTTACAAATCTGATTGCTCGGGCCTTGTATAGAATTATTCATTTCAGAGCTAAAGGGAGACGAGCGTAATTTCACGGGTGGCATGGGTGAAAGGATTCCCAACTGATTTAACTGCATCATTAGGGTGTCAATAGTTGTTGTTTTTTCGTCAGTTAAGTTCTGAAGGTTACGTAAATCAGATTGGAGTGATTCGTGGGCATTTCTTAAGGGTAATAGTTCATTTTGAATAGCTGAGAGTTGATTCTCAAGAACGGAACATCTATTAGTTAAAGCTGAGACTTCATTAACGTATTCAGAACAATTTGTGCATGGAGTTTTATCCTCACTGCTGGGCCTAGTTACTGTCTTAGTTTTGGGATTAGAATTCCTTGGTGTGACTATGGGTGTGTTTTTGTCAAAGGATCTAGGTCTAGGGCACGCTTGTGGCGTAACTTTGCATGGAATTTTCATACCGCTAGTAAATGAAGGTGAAGTGGGGAAGTCACAATTTAAGCACAACCATACCAGTAGTTTTTCTCTTGCTCCAAGCGTGATCCTTGCACACTTAGGATGCCACCATTGACTGCATTTGGTGCACTGAACTGTCCCACTAGTTGCTGGGTTTCTACACTCAGGGCAGTAATATTTAGTCATAACTAACTTGGAAAAAACTAGGTGTTGTGTACTAGGCTGATTAGGAGGAGGACTACCTCGAACCCGACCAACTCGTCTTCACCCGGGGTAAAAACCACAGAAATTCTCTACCTGCTGTGCGGAGATTCAATATCCAAAATAATCCTCAAGTTCATATTTTTAAAACAAAAATCATAGATTAGATACACAAATGTCAAACAATGCCACTGAGTGTAAATAAAATTGAAAATATAATTTTGACAGCACCTCTCTGCACGCAAGTCAGATGAACCTATTAACGAAACTTAACATAGTGCTATCAAAACCGTGTCTGCAATTATCAAGATTATCAAAATCTTGTCAAATATTATCAAAGCCTTACATACTACTATCAAAGTCTTGCATGATACTGCCAAATCATGTTTAATATTAAAAAATCTTTTCAAGTGTTATTGAAGTTTTTTTAGATATTATTAGAAAACTTTTGAGTATTATCTAAATCTTGCAAGTAATTAACAAAATCAGAATGGTTCTAGCAAAATTGTGTCTGTTACTATCAAAATTTATCAGGCATTACCAAATCTTGTGTGACATTATCAATTTTTTTTTATTATCAAAATATCTTGCACTAGATTATCAAAATATTGCCTGATATAACGAGAATATATTTCACTTGGTGTTATTCTACTGCTAGGTCTAGTAAAAAAGAAACAATACAAAATTTTGAAAACAACTTGAAAAAAAACTCAAATATTTATTCCTAATAGTGCTTCACTTTACTTTACCCCTCCCCCTAATGTGCAAATATGTAGCCTATTTCCAATAGGCTTAATTTTCTGTTTCTTGGATGATCTACATTAGGGTATTTATAGATTTGATAGCAAAGAAGGACAATTAATTAAATAAAGAAAAAGACAAATGCATGGGAAATACATAATTTAGTAATATACTTGAATATTAAAGGGGGGAAATAAAGTGAAGCCCTTTTAGGCATAATATAGTCTAAGTGTGAGTTATATGGCTTTTACTGTTGTATTCAGATCTTTATTGGGTAAAATTCTAGTTAATTGACTTCAACAGAAAAATGATTTGACAGTTGATTCTCAGAAAGGGATTAGGTTAGGAAAATGAAACTTTCAGGGATGGGTCTACAGTATGTCATGGGAAGGTATTTAGAGGTATCTACCTCTATTCCTTCTCCCTCTAGAGGGCACTGACCTTCAACAATATGTGTGTTATAAAAGTGAAACCTTGCAGAATAGATCTTCTGCTTGAATGAAGTAGAACAAAATCGTTTTCAGCATCACAACTTTGCTCAATCTCCAGGTTTAGGAAAATAGATTCTCTAGATCAAAATTAAGATAAAATGTTGTTTTCTCAAAATTTCAATAGGTATAGACCTGGCATGTAGGCAAATTTCAGGGCTATCTTGAGGGAGATAGAGTGGAGGTGGGTATTTTAAAATACTTTCCCAAAATATACTTTAGCCTGCAGCCCAGATCTATCCTTGAAAGTTTCATTTTCCTAACCTAACCCCTTTCTGGGATAGCACAAAGTCACTCAACTAGAATTTTACCCTTTATTGTGTTTTCTTTAAAGTCAGTCTAACTGTAGATAAATACCTTTAACTTTTATAGCATGATAATTGTTAAAGGTCATCAAACATCAGTACCTTCTCAAGAAGCAAGTGGAGATAGCCTACCTACTTCAGAATGTATTTCAAAGATGCATTCCTAAGTTTCATTCACCTAACTCAACAGTATTTCAAGATAGAAAATACCTCTAAATAATAACTTTACAAAAAAATCAGCCAAGCACAAAAACTAGTTTCAAATAAATCATAGGCTAGGACATAAACTGCATAATACAGTTAATTGCTTTAATAAATTGGGAAATTAACTTTGAGATTTCCAATTTGACTTGGCTTATTCTGAATTTAAAATAGTACCTATGCCATGCCACATGACAATTGGAACAGGCGAAGTTGGAAAATTCATTCTGAACATCCCAAGGATGGGTGAAAGTGCATGCAAAAGCAGTATAAGGACAAAACATATGTTTTTGGGTAGCATGCTTTTGAATTTCAATTCCTTTGCCATAAATAATATTCAATTAAGATAATTAATATCAAGCTGCGTTTTATTTCAGACTAGATAGTTTCAGCTTCGGCTATCGTCTTCAGCAGTGCTCCCTACAATTATCTTATCTTTCTTAGTTTGGAATCATCCACCCCATCAGTGTTGTGCTCTTGATGTTTCGCATTTGATTCCGTTTTATTTGAGCCTTTGTTTTGTTTCGTTTGGTATTTGCCTTTGGAAAAAACAGTAGTAGTAGTTGTAGACAGGTTTAATAGCAAAAACTTGATAGCTGTCGCTGATTTATGTTTTTTTACAACATATACAAATCAAGCTACACTTGTAAATATAAATAAAACTATAAATAATAACTCTTATTATACATTTTGACGAAAACCGGGACGAAAGAATTACCATATCGGTTTGTTCTTGCTTTAACGGGAAATAACTTATCTTGCTTTCTCGTTCTTGATGGTAGAGGTTTATCAGGTAGAATGTCACAGTGCTGAGATTTAGAAAGCAATTACTTTCCGAAACTAATTATCAGAGTTTCGTACCAGTTTTGGATTGACGGCAGTCCTAGCACTTCCAGAGCCTTTTCGTAGGGGATATAACGGCGGCCCAAGATGATCGATACCGCTCGCTTCTGAACCGATTCAAGCTCCTGACAAAGATACACTGTTCTCAGTGCTGAGGGCACCCAAAACAGGACACGCATATTCAAGAATGGGGCTGACATACGCTATGTATGCATATTTTATACTCTTTATGTTTGCACTGAACCTACGCATACCGTTTAAAGTCTGTAGACTAGCGTTTGCACTTTTAACCACGTTTTCAATATGTGTGGCAAAGCTGAAGTCATTGGAAAAAGTAACTCCAAGGATCTTGATACTGTTTGCTAGAGGGAATGGAACATTTGGCTCCATAACATCACTTTTTAGCGGGTTAAAGCGCACTATCTTCGACTTGTTCACATTAATCTCAAGATTTAGCTCCGCGCACTCTTTTGTGAAAACACTGAAAAAATTTGAACTGTACTGTGGCGTCATAACTCCGTTTTGTGCTAAATATTTCAGGATAAATGACAGGTCATCCGCGAACTTGTAGCGGTCGTCATAGTCAGCTATGAGGAAGTTAATTACAGACAAGAATACAATAGCTGCAAGCTTAGCGCCCTCAGGGGTTCCACAGGTGGAAGAGGACCATTCGGAATTGGTGTCACCTTCGTAGAGAGCAAACACACGATGCATCCTCTGACTGAGAAAATCCAACACGAGCATAAGAGTCTTTTTCTTAGCCCCCCTTAGCTTGAGATTAAGGGTAAAACAATGTGATTTATTAGATCAAATGCCTTTCGGAAATCTATGGCACCAAGTCTACAAAACTGTGACCTTTTTCGACCCACTTAAGTAGACTATCGTACATCCTCACTAGGTACACTGAGGTATTACAGTCTTTCAGTCCGCCGTATTGTCTCTGGTCGATAGATCCTTGGATTTGATCAAGTAAGACCCTCAGGATGAAGGTCTCGGCCACTTTTGCCAGGCATGGTGTTTGCAAAATAGGTCTAAGTTCGTCACAGCTCTTAGGGTTGGTAACCTTCGGAATTACTCTAACGTAAGCTTTCTTCCAAACAGCTGGAAAGATCCTTATACGAAAGCGAAGCTTTATCAGCACTGAGAGTGGTTTCGCAATGAAAGGGGCGTATTCTCGAATCAGTTTGGGTGGAAGTTCGTCTGGATTAGTTGAACAGTTTACTTTCACCTTCATCAGGGTATTATAGGTTGCCATCTCATCGATAACGACTTCACCTTCATCTGCACAGGAGTCAAGTATTTCAGACTTTTGGGCTTGTAAAACGCTGGAAAAGAGCTAAACAGCTTACTGGCAAAAGTTTACACAGTCAAAGAAGGGATTATCCCATTCGTAAAGAGTATAAAAAAGGCATCGAGAGGTGTATTCACTTTATTGGTAAGTCAATAATATGAACTGTCATACATTTGCCCATATGAGAATGTTGAATGTGAAAATTGGCTTATTCTTACGATTCAACAGAGACAAAGTACTGTAATTTGCTAAAGCCAAGGGTATACCTTACAGTAGGCACAGAAAAACAGTGCTGCATATCTGGAAAAATACATCCACCAGGTTATATCTTCTGACGCCATTCTTATAAAAAAAGAGGTGAAACTACCTGGACGAACAAGTTTAGATTTTCGGGGTCTAGTAACAGAAAACAGCAAGGTCCCTTACGAGATATTGTAAATAAAATGGCTTTGAGCTTACTAAATACGTTAAAAAACGCCTTTAAGGAAACAAGACTGAAACAAGACCAAATAAAACGCGGTATTAGATACCAATACACAGTTATGAAAAATCGATTTATTTTTGGGAGACAGTGCGCAATAGCGACGCTAGCGGCTGGAGACAGAAAACTGGTATTGGTATCTAATTGGTAACAGGAAACTGGTATTGGTATCTAAGCTGTGTATGCAATAAAACAAAATGGCATTCCCGCTTCGGTGTTGTAGTACGATCTACGCGTCGGAATGCGGGCTTGGATGAGACGCCAAGTTCAGAGCTCTGTACCAAAAGCTTCTTATGGCAAGATAGAAGTTCTCTTTTCTGCATTTTTGTCTAAGCTGTGATCTAAATAGGCTCTTTCTGCGTCACGGATGTAAATGGTTCATTTAAAAATTGCGGAAATCTATCTGGGTTTAGCAATCTGGGCGGATATACATATATATATATATATATATATATATATATATATATATATATATATATATATATATATATATATATATATATATATATATATATATATATATATATATATATATATATATATATATATATATATATATATATTCGAAAAATAGGACACGTCATAAAGAATCAAACTCACATGATACTGTTGACAAATATTTTTCTATCAACTCTATTTTTTAAAACAGTAAAAAACTATAGGGTAAAGAGTGGGTCGTTGAGGAGGAAACAGACCCTTTCATATGCGGAGTAATTTCTGTTTGTTTCAAGTTTTAATATCGCTCCTTCCCTTGTTTTTTTCCAATTTCTGAACGTTTTTGAATTAATGCATGTTTTGATTTTAACTCATTGCACATGAATAACTAAAATTAAATCCTGATTATTAATTTATTTTTTTGGCTAAATGGCGTTCTCATAGTTTTGATCGGACGATTTCGACAAAAAGGAGCAGAGGAGGAGGCTTAATTACCCTCCAATTTTTGGTTACTTAAAAAGGCAACCGGAACTTTTAAATTCTTACGAACGTTTTTATTAATAAAAATACACGTAACTTAAGAATTAACTTATGTAGCCAACTTCTATATTCGTGTGTTTTAATAAACATGTGAGGGGGTTCTCCCCCTCGTCAATACCCCATTCTTTACACTGAAGCTTAAATTTTGTCCCAATTCCTTAAAAACGACCCCTGTATCACAAAGGCCGTAGAATAAATAGTTGAAATTACTAAAAATACTTTAGCGTAAAGAGTGAGGTATTAGGAAGAAATGAACAACTCATATGTGTAATAATTTCTGTTCGTTTTAAATTTTAATGCTGCTCTTTACTTTCAGTTGAAAGAATTTTTTTAATGTTAATTTTTCATTTTTTTGAGTGGCCCTCTGATGCCCCTCATCATACCTAAGATGTTTTCCAGATATTTCATTGTTAAAAGACATATATTCAATCCATTGGTTCATGTTATTGAAAGCCAGCCTTCCGTAATACACCAAGTCAATTCACGCCACCGTGCCATACTATTACTGGCCCTCTGGCACCCTCTGATATGCTTCATCATTTTTGGATAATCTCTTGTTAAAAATCACGCTCTAAATCCATTGATTGTGTTTTTGCAAGCCATCCACAAGGTGATACATCATGTCAAGTCACGCCACTGTGCCAAACCATGACTGGCCATCCGGCACACTATGGAACCCATCATCAGTCCTAAGACTTTTTCATTTTTTTATGTGATATCCCATTCAACGTCCCCCAGCTTTTGCCCCCCCCCCCGTTAAAACGATTCTGCCCTAACTATGCTGGCTTTCACCCGTGTTCAACCGGTTCCAATCCCCATTTCAGCGATTCTGGACCAACTAATTACTTTACTTTCACCAATGCTCTTGGACCGACTGCTCTTTACTTTCAGTTGAAAAAATCTTTTTCATATTTAATTTTTCATTTTTTTTCAAAATGCTAGAAAATCCTGCATCCCCTTCACGGAGATTCTCTTCCCCATGAAAATTTCCTCCATGGAAAATCCCCCCCCTAAATAACTGCCTCCCCCAACCAAAACATCCCCCTGAAAATGTCTGTACACTTCCCAATAATCATTACTATATGTAAACAGATGTCAAAGTTTTCTAGGAAATGTTTTTAGGTCAAAGTTTTCTCAATCCCAGTTCCACCGATTCTTATTCCGTCAGTTCCAGCTGGTTGTAAGTTAACTGCCTCCCCCAACCAAAACATCCCCCTGAAAATGTCTGTACACTTCCCAATAATCATTACTATATGTAAACACAGGTCAAAGTTTTCTAGGAAATTTGGGTCGATGTGATGGGGCTGGGAAAAAAAAACAACAAATAAACACGCATCCATGATTTGTCTTGTGGCAAAAAATACAAAATTCCACATTTTTGTAGATAAATATAAGGTTCTTTGAAACGCTGAATCTGATGGTATGATTTTCGTTAAGATTATATCACTTTTAAGGGGTGTTTCCCCCTATTTTCTAAAAAAGTATATTTTCTCAGGCTCATAACTTTTGATGGGTAAAACTAAACTTGATGAAACTTATATGTTTAAAATCTGCATTAAAATGTAATTCTTTTGATGCAACTATTGGTATCAAAATTCTGTTTTTTAGAGTTTTGGTTACTATTGAGCTGGGCCGGTCCTTACTACCGTTCGTTACCAAGAACTGTTTGATAAGGCCAGAGTTAATAGAGAGAATACGTGAAGACAAAATAAATTATTTAGATATTAAACTATCAACTAAATATTCAGTTATTAAATTTTATCCGTAATATAGGAAAAATGGAATATAATTAAAGCCTTATTTTACAAGACCTTTCATAATCTTAAAGCACTAGATGGGAAATTATAAAAATGTTTGAAATCTCAATTTACAAGGGGGTGAGTTGATAAGGTGATGTAGAACCCGAATTCTCATTGTGAAAAAATAAAAATAAGACCAAATTTAATTCCCAAGGATCGGAGTTCATGTTGAATGTAAGAGCGGAATATTGTAAAAATATGCAATAACTTTTATTAAAATGAATTAAAATGGAATGAAAATGATGTTAAATTGATTGGGTGATCTAGTTGGGGCAGAATCGGCAATCACTATTCTAGTCCCCTTTTGAGCCTTATATATCTTTACGTCCTGCTTCCTTTGGCAATACTGATGTTAAGTCGGAGACTACTGCTGCGTTAGGATCTGTAAGAATGATATTATCAAGGTTCGAATTTCTTTTGATAATATTTTTGGTTGCTCATACGTTCCATACCAGAAGTAACATCTTTTACTATTGATATGTTAGTATTGATTGACAATTTCCTTTCGATACGGTTGTCTCCTGGGCTTCTTTTCGATGGATATTCCAAGACATACTGTATTCCTTCCCCAAATATTCATTCGGATCTATAAGTGAAATATCTTTAAGATACATATGAATAAACTAGCTGTTGGGGTGTCCAACCTGTGAATATAGATTTATTATATATATATATATATATATATATATATATATATATATATATATATATATATATATATATATATATGTATATATATATATATATATATATATATATATATATATATATATATATATATATATATATATATATCATGAAAAGAGAAATCACCAATGCAACAGCACAAACACACACACACAAAAAAAGAAAGAAGAGAGACAGAAGGAGAAAAAGAAGACTGTTTTCCTAAATTAGTGATTAATATAGACCAGCACTTGAATGAGGCCTTAACCCTGCTCATCCATAAAATCACATAGGTCAAACAGCATAGCCACACACAATCAACCATAAAGAATAATCCATGGACAGGCAGTCATGTCGTCAATAAGTATAAGTCGTCATTTACCTAACAATAGAAAAATAATATATATATATATATATATATATATATATATATACCTATATATATAAAAATAAGTTGTCTGTGTGTGGATCTGTGGATGGATCAGGTGACGTCACCTGAAAAAACTGGATCAGGTGACGTCAAAACTGAAAAAACTAAAAAAAGGCAAAAACTACAAAAAAAACTAAAACTAATAAAAAAAAATAAAAAAGCTAAAAAACTAAAAAAACTAAAAAAAGGCAAAAACTACAAAAAAAACTAAAAACTAATAAAAAAGCTAAAAAACTAAAAAAACTAAAAAAAGGCAAAAACTACAAAAAAAACTAAAAACTAATAAAAAAAATAAAAAAGCTAAAAAACTAAAAAAACTAAAAAAACTAAAAAAAGGTAAAAAACTAAAAAAACTAAAAACTAAAAAAAAAACTAAAAAAAGGAAAAAACTGCAAAAAAACTAAAAACTAATAAAAAAAGTAAAAAAGCTAAAAAACTAAAAAAAACTAAAAAAACTAAAAAAAGGTAAAAAACTAAAAAAAAATAAAAAAAAACTAAAAAAAAAGGAAAAAACTGAAAAATAAGCTAAAATAAAGGTAAAAACCAATAAAAAACTAAAAAGAAAAAAAGGAAAAAACTAAAAAAAAATTTCATCTAAAAAACTAAAAAAAAAACTAAAAAAGGTAAAAACTAAAAGAACTAAAAAAGAAAAAAATAAATGACGACACTCAAAGAGAAAGCGACCAGGACAAAAGGAATGTTCGATTAGCAATCAACAAAGCACCGGGACACAGGGAGTATAAATGACGACCAGGACATAAGTAAAAAAAAAACTAACAAAACTAAAAAGAAGGTAAAAACTACAAAAAAACTAAAAAGAAAAAAAAACTAAAAACTAATAAAAAAACTAAAAAATCTAAAAATCTAAATAAACTAAAAAAGAAAAAAAAAGGAAAAAAATAAAGGAGAAAAACAAAACTTAAAAAAAGGCAAAAACTACAAAAAAAAAACTAAAAACTAATAAAAAAAGTAAAAAAGCTAAAAAACTAAAAAAACTAAAAAAACTAAAAAAAGGTAAAAAACTAAAAAAAATAAAAAATAAAAAAAAACTAAAAAAAAAGGAAAAAACTGAAAAATAAGCTAAAATAAAGGTAAAAACCAATAAAAAACTAAAAAGAAAAAAAGGAAAAAAAACTAAAAAAAATTTTCATCTAAAAAACTAAAAAAAACTAAAAAAGGTAAAAACTAAAAGAACTAAAAAAGAAAAAAATAAATGACGACACTCAAAGAGAAAGCGACCAGGACAAAAGGAATGTTCGATTAGCAATCAACAAAGCACCGGGACACAGGGAGTATAAATGACGACCAGGACATAAGTAAAAAAAAAACTAACAAAACTAAAAAGAAGGTAAAAACTACAAAAAAACTAAAAAGAAAAAAAAACTAAAAACTAATAAAAAAACTAAAAATCTAAAAATCTAAATAAACTAAAAAAGAAAAAAAAGGAAAAAAATAAAGGAGAAAAACAAAACTAAAAAACGAATGTATATACAGACCGGGACACCGGGATACAAATGACGACCGGGACACAGGGAATATAAATGACGACCGGGACACAGGGACACAACTACAACGGGGACACCGGGGGAAACAGGGGGATATAAATGACGACCGGGACACCGGGACAGGGAATGGTCGATTAGCAATCACCATCAACAAAGCTCAAGGGCAATCATTAGAATCATGAGGTATAGATCTGAATACAGAATGTTTTCCCATGGACCATTATATTTTGCATGTTCAAGAGTCGGTAAACCTGACAATCTATTTATATGCAAAGACAATGGGACAGCAAAGAATGTTGTATATTCGCAAGTTTTACGTAGTTAAAACCATATATATATATATATATATATATATATATATATATATATATATATATATATATATATATATATATATATATATATATATATATATATATATATATATATATATATATATATATACTAGCTGTTGGGGTGGCGCTTCGTGCCACCCCAACACCTAGTTGGTGGGGCGCTTCGCGCCCCCAAAGCCCCCCCCCCCCGCGCGCGTAAGTCGTTACGCGCCATATTAGTTACGCACCATTGTAGTTGTGTCCCTGTGTCCGACATGTGAATATAGATAGATTTATATATGTGTTTCAAACTACGTAAAAATTGCGAATATACAACATTCTTGGCTTTCCCATTGTCTGTGCATATACAAAGCCGTATGTACTAATAATGACGTCATATTCAAACGCTCTTTTTACAAACAAACAAACATGCATACACACAACTCGTTTTTATATAGATAGATAGATAGATAGATACAATACAAATTAACTGCGTAAAACTTGCGAATATACAACATTCTTCGCTGTCCAATTGTCGCTGCATATAAATAGATTGTCAGGTTTACCAACCCTCGAACATGCAACGTACAATTGTCCATGGGAAAAAACAATCAGTATTAAGATCTATACCACATTTTTCTAATGATTGACCTTGAGCTTTGTTAATGGTGATTGCAAATGCTAATCGAATTGGGAATTGCAATCTTTTAAATTGAAAGCCTCACCCTCAAAAGGCCCTGTCAAGATTGTGGCCTCTATTAGGTTTTCCATTGTTTTTTTTTTTTACGGCAAGTCGCGTGCCATTGCAAAGCTTTGGTGGGTTGATATTTCTTAAAAGTATTATTGGTACGCCTATTTTTAGTTGTAGCACGTGTGGTGGAAACCTTGAAAGAGCTATGAAATTAAAAAATTCAGATGGATAATTAACCGCTTCATTTGGTTCCAAAACTGTGTCGACTGACTTGTAAAGGACTGCCTGGTCTCGAATCTTGGTCAAAATAATATTGTTGATTTCGTGTACGTCTATATTTTTGGGTGCGAGAATCGCTCTTTCACTTAGCCATTTATTATTTTTATAATTTTTTAGAATATTCGGAAATACTTTTTCAATCAATTCATTTTTGGACGTCACTAAATTACAGAAATCACAGGTAGTTGTATACGTCCTGAAATTGAGTCTATTGGGAGCTTTCCGTTTCCAATTGCCAGCAAATGATCTGAAAATGTTTGACCAGAGTCATCGTTTTGCAATCGGACACGCATATTTTTAGTTAATTTTAATATTTTTACGTGTGCACATAAATTAGAATTTTTCAGGCAAGCATTCATTTCGTCTGCAGGTGTTGATCTAGGTATTATAGGTAATGTTTGCCTAAAATCTCCCGCAAGCAATATTAATGTGCTGCCAAAGGGTTTCGAATTCCCTCTTAAATCTTTCAAGCATTGATCCAGAGCATCGAGCGATTTTTGTGTGCTATTGTGCACTCATTCCAAATAATAAGTTTGCATTGCTGCAATACTTTACCCATCCCAGATGATTTGGAAATATTGCACGTGGGAGTTTCTGTAGAATGCAAATTCAGAGGCAATTTCAAAGCGGAATGAGTAGTTCTTCCACCAGGCAGCAATGTTGCGGCTATTCCGGACGACGCAATTGCCAACGTTATATCATTTTTTGATCGAATTGATGCCAGAATCAGTTTTATCACAAACGTTTTACCAGTACCTCCTGGCGCATCCAAAAAAAATTTTTCCAATGTTGTTATCGACACAATGCATTATCGTATCATAAATGTCTTTTTGTTCCGACGTTAACTTGGAAATGTTATTTTGTACATACGAC